>NW_024881676.1:602500-852284 GCF_019059575.1 Amphibalanus amphitrite
TGGCAACTTTAGTGCTTTGATAATTATTCATCATGGATTGGAAACAATATTACCGATTCCAAGTATTAAATGGGTATTGCCAATCGATTTTATGTGCGTTATTGGCTATAATAACTGGTCCCAGGAGAAATAGGTCCCCTATAGGGGACCTAATAGGCATCTAAGACGAAATAGCCAACTTTTCTCTGCTGATGACCACACACTATGTTCTTGAATTCCCCTCTCAACCTTTGCTGAGCTGAGCCCCTCCCCTGCTCAGCCCTCCTCAGCTCCCTCCACTCCTGCCGTTACCGGTGACCCCGTCTGACCCACCCGTGACCCACCCGTGACCCACCTCTGACCCACCTCTGACCCACCTCTGACCCGCTGTCTGACCTCTGACAGATCCGAGACGCGGCGAACGGTTCAGCGCGGATCCGGGGCGACACGCTGGGTATCGTGGGCCTCGGCAAGATCGGTCAGGCGGTGGCGCTGCGGGCCAAGGCGTTCGGCTTCGCCGTCTACTTCTACGACCCGTACATCCAGGACGGCATCGACCGGGCGCTGGGCATCACGCGCGTCTTCACACTCCAGGTGAGAGACGGCGGGGGTGGTGAGAGGTGGTTGGAAGAAGAAAGAGGCGGAGGGAGGCGGATACAGACAAAGGGCGTAGGCGAATGGGACGAAGACGGGAGACGGGGTAAAGCTGATAAAGGGAGGAAGGTGTAGAGGTGAGGGATGTGGAACGAAGGTAGGATTTGTAGGTATATGGGAACGAGGCGGCTGAGCAGGAGCTAAGGACGTGCGGGCACGGTGGAGTTGTTGCCGACAGTGGCGGCGGCAGAGACTCGTGTCTCGTATAGGGAGTGGGTGTGGAGGCTGAGAAGACCTTGCTCTTTGGTCGAGGTCGCTCCGTTGATCCGGCCGCGGGAGGTATGCGATGAAGGTGTTATCAGCTATCGATACTGGGTGCCGATGTCGAGACTCGAGTGGTTGGTCGGAGGGTCAGCCAGCCGTCCTTGCTGAAGTTTGCACTCTCTAGTTGATAGGAGTGAGGTAAAGTGCGGTCCGCGCTATCGCAGGGTGAGCCGTGCTGGCACTTCTGTTATTAGACGTTGCCAGAGGTTACCAAGTACCCTGTTTGCAAAGCAGCTTGGTGGCTGGGATGATTCCCGGCTAAAAGTGGCGTCCAAAGCCGCTGTCAAAACTCCGCCGAGTGCCGGGAAGTTTGTCCAGACCGCTGGTGTATTCTCGGCTCAGGGACTCAGGGCAGCGAGGGGCGGTGATCTCGGGACCTGGGCCCACCTTCCTGCTCCCTCATCCCTGCATAACCATCCACCCTGCCTTTATCAGGAGTTTGAATGATTCGCGCTGCGGAAAGAAATCGCCCCGGGCCGCGTGGTTTGGGATTAGTTGTGACTGGAGTTCAGAGGTCGAACCGGGTCGGGACCGGGGGTGGGCCGGAAGGTCGCAGCTGCTGACGAGTTTCCGTTGTTTGAGTGACGAAAACCCGGCTGTGACCTTTGCCAGCTGAATTTGAAAGAGTTGTCCGCCCCCGCAGGTTTCCCTCTCGTGACGTGACGTATTCCAATGGAGACCTTTCTGCAGAGAACGGCCTTTTCTGTGGATGCCCTTCATTTCCAAGGGCGCCCTCCCCTTCCATGGGCGCTCTCCCCTCCCCTCTCCCACTCGTGTCGATGTGTCAGTGTCGGACGGCCTTGCCACGCCGGCCGTCTCGCTCAGCAGCGCTCCCGCCCGGCCGACCCGGTATTGATCGGATCAAAGGTCACATGGGCGCCGGCCAGGTCACCGGGTCAGCTGCGCTCTCCGCGGGCAGAGCGCTGGAGCAGGGCGGGCAGAGGGGCGGGGTGATATCGCGACCGTTCTCCGTCTCTGTCGAGCCCGTAACGAGCCGGCGCCGCTCGTCCCGGCCAGAGGTGACGGCGGGGGGGGGGGGGGACTTCCGGCCGGCCCTGCGACGGAGCGCCGCCCGGGGGGGGGGGCTGACACTGCAGAGGAGCGGGGGGCGGGGAATGGTGTGGAATGGCGGACGGGTGAGGGAGGGGAGGGGAGGGGTGATGGGGAGCGGAGCTGCTGACGTCAGCCGCAGTCTGGGTGGGCGCTACGGGGGGAGGGGTCGGTAGCAGGGAGAGGGTTTGTTCTGCCGCTGTGTGGAGCAGACTGGGTATGGGTAGGGGACGCGGCAGTAACTCTCTGAATGGTGCCGACTGGGCGCGGTCCGGGCTGGTCTGGCAGACCGGGAGGCTGTGAGTGATGTCCCCCTGTCAGGACCGGGCCAGCGGTGTGCTGAGCCCCTCCCCCTGTGATGACGAGAAGGGGACACTGACTGGTCACCCACCCTGCCGAGGGGAGGGACTCGGTCGATACTGCTGATGATCTCAGCTGGGGAAGGGGACGGGGGATGTCACCAGGCGCCGGGTACATGATGACTGCTGTGTGATGACGCCGCGGGCTGAAGTGACCACTGGACTGGGAGGGATGGGTGGGCGGGAAGGAAGGGAGGGCTGTAAATGTGTGCTAACGTATGTATGGTAGATGCACCAGTATCGCAATGAATATCAATCAGCTTGTTCCCGAATGCTGAACATTGTGGCACGAGTTGAAACACATGTTTGAGCTCCCCTCGTCTTGCGTGTTTACATTTCCGCTCGGTGGCTCCACAATCCACATCCACTGCGTCGTTCGTGCTTCCCCCGTAGGCACGTTTCCCGTTGTGTGACTGCTCTGACCGGTGTTTGTATGTCTGTGTGTGTGTTACAGGAGCTTCTGTACCAGTCAGACTGTGTTACCCTTCACTGCTCACTCAACGAGCACAACCACAGGCTCATCAACGACTTCACCATCAAACAGATGAGGCCAGGTGAGCATTGCGGATCAGCTGTGGTCCTTAGTCCTTACCCATTCTCTGTGACCGATTTGTGAGGCTTCGCTGCTGGATTTGGGTTTCTGTGTTTGATTGTATGGCAGCATTTTTTATTTAGGCTGACTTGAGTGACCACACTGACCAGGGCTGGACGGCTGTGTATGTGTATGTCGTGGGGGGAGTGGGGGGGATAGCTGGGGGGGGGGGGGGGGGGGTGTCGACTGCTCTGCGCCCAGCTTCTCGACCAGATGTGTTTTTGTCGCTGTGAGCTTCCGGCCTTCTGCGAACTGACTGATAAACAGTGGAGCAGCCCGTCTGGGTCGCGCGTGTGTGTCGCTGCGGCTGAGAGGGGAGAGGGAGGGAGGAGAGAGAGGGGAGCTGTGGTTACTGCCGGGACAGGAGCGGTGTCGGTCAGACTGCAGGGACTGAGGGAACGTTCTGACGGCTGGGTGCGTTTGATAAATGAAGTTTGAAGGGGTGGAGTCCAATTAGGATCAACTGAAAGCTGAACGAGCGTCCCCAGCACTGTAGATAAATAAGAACCGCCACCCTGTGCCGACCACGTAGAGCTGATTCGGTTTGTTTGGCCCGTTTTTACTGGTCTGGGTTATTTCAGTACGAGTTCGGTTGTGACTGGTGGTGCAGCAAGGACTGTGACCTAGTTCGATTATGGATTTGTAAGGCTGCTATGTTTTGTCCTTTGTGTAAATACGCTGGTGTGTGAAGATGGATGAATGAAGGCAGAATCTGTTTGTCATGGTCGAACTCAATGCTGAATCTCATTGCTTGTGCTGTGATGTAAGTAACCCCTTTTCACCATTCTAAAGCTGGTTGATGGTGATCCTATTCGACTAACTCGGTCTGAACTCGTATGACGTTTAATCTCCGGACTCAGTGACCCCTTTAGACTGTTATCCCGTCTTGACCGTCCGACTTCCTGAGTTGACCTCTCTGACCCCCCGTTCACCCCTCCCAGGCGCGTTCCTGGTGAACACAGCGCGCGGCGGTCTGGTGGATGAAGAGGCCCTGGCTGCGGCGCTCAAAGAGGGCCGGATCCGAGCAGCTGCCCTGGACGTGCACACCAACGAGCCCAACAACATCTTCCTCGGTAAGGCTGCCGCGACGCGCTACGGGGAGGTGGCAGTGGGGTGTTGCGCTTTAGCGGTTATTATATGGATATTTTATGGTATTTTGTCATACCCATTGCGCTAGAGGTAACTTGGCACGCATATTCATCCATATTCTCGCGCTCATGAATATCTGGGTCACCTAAAAGCTTTGAGAAAGTGTAAAGGAATGGTCATTGATTGCCCAGGATATATCTCCAGTCAGCTCACCGACCCACAACTGCAATTTACCATGCATGTACCGACTGGTGTAATAAAACCACAACCCTTCACCATCCTGGACCATCGCTCAAACAGTATCTGCCCTCTCCGCGCCTGATGGGCGCAAAATGACCTAAGTAGTCGGCGCGCCCTAAAGCCCCAATTAATAAACAACCTCTCCGCGCCTGGCCGTTCCCCGGTCCACCAGTGACGGCACCCGTCCGCGCCACGCGCCGGCTGACACGACGGTACACCCTCAGTGCCGCCGGGTGGATCCAAACACTGGGCAGCCATGGCGCCGGGCAGGCGGGGTGGGGTGTCTTACGTCAACTGGAGGTCGCCGTGAGGGGAGGGGAGGGGAGGGTGTGTCGTGCCGTCGCGCTGGGAGGAGGGGGAGGAGGGGTCCGCCCCTGAGCGCTGCAAGCAGTGCGGGTTGGCTCTGTGACGTAGTATGACCAGTGACCACCGGTCAGGCGCAGTGGCTATTGTCGGGTCGAGCTGGGGCTGTGGAGGACGGGTTTACTGGACTGTGCGGGGACTGGTTGACTATGTTGGGGAGGAGTTGGGGGAGGTAGTGCTGGAGATTGTAGTGCGGGGACGGGGGTGCGGCGGGCTGGGGGAAGTGACGCCCCGAAGTGGGACCGTCAGTGGTCGCTATGGACATTTCGTTTCCTTAAACGGTCGTCGCTGAACCTAGTGTGGACTGGGCCAGCGTTAGTGTTCTGGCAGACGAGTGGGGCTTATGGTTTGGCTGTGTGGGGCTTGGCTGTGTGGGGCTATGGCTTGGCTGTACTGACAACAGCGACGGCCACAGATTCAAAACATGGAACGACGAAGACACGGACGCACACTCTACGGTCTGTATCTCCCGCGATGTTTCAAATTTCCTCACAGCTCAAAGCTCACAGTCCACAGCCGCGGCGTCCACACCTCCCTCCCCTGAACCCGTCTCACCCCCCCCCCCCCCCCCCCCCTATCTCACGGCAGGTCCGCTGAAGGAGGTAAAGAACACCATCATCGCCACGCCGCACGCCTCGTACTACTCAGAGGCGTCGTTCAGCGAACTGCGAGAGATGGCAGCCACAGAGATCCGGCGCTACATCGTCGGACACAACCTGCGCAACTGTGTCAACAAGGAGTACCTGAAGATGGCCTCGTACGGCGACGGCCTGAACGGCGCCGGCGCGCCCGGCCTGCCGGCACCCGGCGCTCCCAGCAGCTACTACCCAGCCCAGATGCAGCGGGGGGTGAGTGTCGTGACCGGGGATGGTGACTAGACCTGCTGACCTGACCCGGCCTGATCTGACCTGACCTGACCCACACGGCCGCCGCGCGGGCTGGGACGAGAGGCGCGACTGGTAACGGCAGGTGGATGGCGGATTGTAGTCACGGTGTGTCGGTATGTGGCCATCTGCTGGTGTAATCCCCGTTACAAGTCGCCGGTCCCGTGTCCCTGCCTCGCGCGGCGGCCTGCGCTCGCTAGCCGCGGCAGCTAATCGCCTGGGGAGTCAGCGCCGAGGTGAAGCGATACAAAATGTCACTTATTCACCACTTTTAGCAAAATTTGGACCGATAATACCACAAAGACTTTTGCCGAAGAATTGTTTGAGGTAAGCTCACTTTCTAGATTTTTTTCGTGTGTAACTGTAACAAGTCTCCGGCTTTTGTTTTGCCGTTTGTGGTCCGCCGTTCGCTTCACCTCGGCTCTAACCGCCGCTTGCTGGGGCCGCTTCACCAAGAACAGCAACAGAATACGCACATTTTTAGACGCGTGCCTCATGTTTTACCCTCATGATTTGGTTTCCGCGTGCTAATTAATAATTCATTGGTTTGTTAATATGTATCGTTAGTCATTCGATATCTTCCGTGTTCGAGCTTGCGGTAAAAGCTGCGCCGACTGTGGGCTGTTGCTGTGCCATTTGTGCCCGGCTCGGTCGGCCGTGTCTGAAAGTGTGCGTAGCTGGCGCCGTCTCTCTGGTGTGGTCCGCGCTCAGGGCTGGCCGCCGTCGCTGACTGCCGCCCCGGTGTGCCCCCTCCCCCTGTTCCAGATGGGTGTGGCGGCGCACTCGACCTCCGCGCACGACGCCGCGTCGCTGTCCGTACCGTCCTCCCTTCCCCACCACCTCCCCACGGCGCAAGTGAGTACGGTCTCCGGCCGTCCGTGCCTGCCTGACCCCCACCCACCGAACCCGGCACCGGCGCACCCGCCAACGCCACAGCCACGCACGGCCGGCTCAGCGGACCGCTTGATGTGAAATCTGTGTGCTCACTCCCAACTCGGTGGCTGGCATGCGAGGTTGAAGTTTTCGGGCCAAATTTTCGATCGATTGTCCCGGTGTTTTGCTGTTTCTCCGTCTCCTTCTGATCTGTCTGTTCTGTTTGGATGTGGTCTCGGCGTGGATAGGCGCGGCGGTGCGGCACTGCGGCTGCTGCCCGGACGGCGCCGGCCGCCCCGCTGCCGATGGGCTGTCAGGATTGGCAGCAGAGCCTGTCCGCCGGCTACCCCGGGACGTACCCGCCGCCGGGCTGGTGGTCCACCGGGCCGGAGCAGCCGCCGGCCGAGCCCCGGGCCTGGCCAGCGGCATCCTACTCTCCGCTCTCCTCCCCGCCGCAGTCGCAGCAGCTGCAGCTTCAGCAACAGCAGCAGCTGCAATATCTGCTGCAGCTGCATCAACAGCAGCAGTACCTTCAGCAGCAGCAGTACTATCTGCAACAGCCGCTGCCGCCGCCTCCGTTCGGCCCACGGTTTCCGCCGCTTCCCCAGCTCCCGCCGCTGCCACCGCTGCCCGATCTGCCTCCTGCTCGGCCCGAGCCGGAGCTTCAACTCCAGCCCCAACTCCAGCCGGAGCTGCAACTCCAGCCTCAGCTCCAGCCGGAGCCCCAGTACCCGGCTCAGGTCCATCCTGCCGAGCCCGGAGACCTGGAGACGTCGGCAGACACCGGGCCGAGCACCCCATCGACCCTGCCGGTACCTGTGATCCCGCTCAGTAGACCGCAGGCAGGCCAGTCTCCCCGCCCCCGTCCGCCTCGAGCCGCCGCCTCGCCTACTGGCTTCTTGTTGAGCTAGAGGTCTTCCTTGTTTCCCTGATCAAACTTCTTGCTATGCCATCTTCGGCGGAGCTATGCCTATCTCATACCTGCCGAACTTTTTCGCAGCTCTGACCTGAAGAACCTGCCGTTCGCTTATCCTTGTTCGCCTGCTTCTGGCCATATTAGGTGTCCCAAATCTTTGGCGCCTTTCCCCCAGCTTCATGCCGCTTTCTTGCTTAGATCATCAAGCATATACTTCAGCCTTTTTCTTTTCTCTATTGTTTTTGCCCATTTTTCTCGTATACCTATGTCCATTTTTCTACATTCAGATTCAGTCACGAGAGAAGGTGACAGGAGCCTAAATTCCGCCCCTCTCCGCGCCAAGACGAGCTCTGGGTGACACATGCCATGGACAGTGTGCACCCGACATGTGCTGCCTCTGGGACCTTGTATTCCTTGTCTATCCACTCCCTGAGCACCCTCGGAGCCCTGACGGCGGCGGCACCACGTCCCCCGGTGGCGGAGTCGGAACGGTTGTGATCGGGGCAGCCAACCTCTGCTGATGTCGCTGGGTTCTCCTCGGCGCAGCGAGTGTAGGGTCTGGAGGACACGCAGCGCGTCCATGACCCTTCGAAGGCATCTACGAACGAGGGCGTTCATTATCCGCGCGATATGAAGTTCCGCCCAATACCCTTGAACCTCATTCAAGGCCATTATTGTCGCCAATGACCGAAAAATGTAACCCAAGGGCGTCTTTGGGCAAGGAAATCTAACGCTTTTCACGTTAGACCAATTCCTATCATACCTTTCGTTCCCTTATATTCGAACGGATGCAGAACCAAGCTCCCATTCCTCAGCAATTCTTTCCGTCTCTGTCGCTGCTCGCCACACCCTATCTGTTGTTTGATGTCTCGCATTTTCTCGCGTTTTCACGCTCGTTTTTCGCACAGATGCACCAGCAGCATGCTCGCACTGCGCATGTGTGACCTTTTCAGCTCAGCTGGCGGCATGGTGACCCTTACCCCACCCCACCCCACCCCTCCCCGCCGCTGACTGGCTGGCTTGATGTGTGGCATGTGCATGTGGCAATGTTACCCCTGTGGTGGGCAGGTGTGTTGGACTTGTTGGAGAGTGTGGGTGGAGTAAGGTGATACTTACGAGTATGATACGGTGAAGATGGTATGGGAACGTGACAATCGCGAAATGGAATCGTAAGGTGGGCAGGTTCATATACAGATTAAGTGCAGGATTAATTGCGCTGGAGAGATATGATAAGCACATTATATTACGTTAGTTATGGAGCCGGATAGTTATATCGACCTTGCCTCTGATTTAGGTATGTGTTACTCCGTGGCGGTTTTGGGTTCTAGTTGAAGTGATCGGGGCCGGACGGGTCACAGACATAGGCGGCGGAACGGGGAGGGCACCGTGCCCCCCTTTGATTTTGACCTTTTAACATTAGCCTTGTGGGCGTTGTATGGAAGGAATGGGACCAAAAGTCGGCAGTGCCCCCCCCCCCTTAATTGAAGATGTTCCGCCGCTACTGGTCACAGAGGTCGTGTGCGACTGTCGATCCGAGTTTGCTACTGTCTGTGACCAGTGAGACTCCCTAATTGGATCAGAGCATCATGAGTCCAGGTCAGCCGCCCGATTCAGCGCGGCCTCCGATAGCTGGAGGGAGGTGCCCGGGGCCGGGGGGGGGGGGGTCAAACCGAACTTCCGACACCAGTCTGTAATGGGTAGCAGGAAATAGAACTGGACGCGGCCGCTCGGACCCACTGAAAATTGTATACGATCTCGGACTGAAGCGGCCCACTGACTTCGCTCGGTTACCGACCAACTTTGGCAAATTTACGTCTCAACTTGGCCGACGATTGAAACCAAGTGTGCCGATGTTCCGAAGTTCTCGGTCGTAAATGGCGATGGATTCTGATGTTGAGACGGCTGACTGGGGTGGGGCGGGGGCGGGGTCGGCAGGCGAAATGGGGGCGTGCCGGCGGTTAGCGCCGCCCGCCGGTGATGGGCAGGGGCAACTCCCGGCTGGGGCGGCTCCCGAGTTTGGCAATTCGGATCCATCGATGAGCGACGGTCACGTTTCGCGCATTGTTTTACCGAGACTGCGGTGTTGGCGGAACAAAGCCGAGCTTACCGCTCGACGGTCAAATAACGCCAACTCGCCGCAAACTTCCGCACTAACTTGGCGCATTGTTTAACCAAGAATACTCTGGGCTAGCGTTTCTTCATAAACAGCACTGCCAAACTTTGAACCGGAGAACGTCCTGTCTGGATTTTTTCTCCGCTCGTTCGGCAACTTCTTTCGCGAAGTTTCCCCGAAAGTTCGTCGCTGAGTTGTGTCGGCCGAGCTTTTGTATCCGAGCTTTTGCTGTGGATTCCACTATCCCCAGGCGAGGAGTGATGGATCTCACCTGGCAAAGTCTGGATATGGATGTATCTCTGAGATTGGTTCTGAGGAAACCACTGGTTTTGGTTTCCGCCGCTGCCCTGGCGTTTTCTAGGTGTCTGACGGTCGAGTTCCTAAGTCACCAGTCAGTGAAGGGACAGGTTCGCCGCGAGCAGAATTGAAAAATATCGGGGAAGAGGTTTCGATAGTTGAGGTGCTGGTGGTTTGGACAAAGCGGAATCTGGGCAAATAAGGGGGGGGGGAGAAATTGAAGTGTTCGAAGGTCACGGGTAATGTGTGTGCTGGAGAGGGACAACCTACCATTGCGGGGGGTTCGGGGGGTACGGACTACGGGGTCGTCTGAATTCACCGGGCCCGGTCTGCGCCCCTCACCGCCGTCACTCTGTCCCTGCCGCTGGGTGTCGGTGGCACTCTGTACCTCACGGGCCCCGACCTAAGCCTGTAGCTGTCTGTGTACCCCTAGGTTCCAGAGCGGCTCTGAGGGGGGTCGCCGCGGCCGCCCGAGCAACACTGCAGCGAGCCACAGTACCTGAGTCAAGGTACTTGGTACTCGGTAGTCGCGGGACGCGCGCTACAGACGCCCGGCCGACGCCGCGGCTTGCTTGCTTTTACAATGGGACGCGGGGCAGGGTTTTACTATGGTAGTTAGTGGGATTGGGGAGATTGAAGTGCAGCAGGATGGGTCCAAGTAAAATGGACTCTGCTGCAGTTAGTGAAATTTGTATTTCTATTTGTAGTTGTATTTGGAATTTGGAGAATCTCCTTTGCCTCCCAATCGGGAACTATTTCTTTTGAACTTTCTCAGAAAATTTCACAATCATGCGTCTTTCGGGCATCTTTGAGTACTCGGCTGGCTCTCATAGCTCATACCAGTCGTTAGATAGTTCAATGTTGAATTGGTACGAGTGGATGCAGCTAGCATTGAGCTAGACTGCAGGGTGACTCTGCTTTGCACACGGTGCCCCGGCTAGCCACTTCTAACCACCCTCGCTTGCTCCCTGCTTCTTTGTGGTGGCAGTGCGCCGGCCTCACCCTCGCTTACCCGTGCTGCTGTTCTAGTTAGTTCACCATTTAAGTCTTATGTCGTTTTGAAAGCCGCTCTTTCACTAGCTGTTTTTACAGTTTCAAACTTGTATGCTTGGAATATAATCTTTTTTCTCTCTTATTAGCATTGCAGTAACATTGTCACATTAAGGTGGTTGATTATTTGCCAATGACTGTTTAATAGACCGAATCAAATGCCACAAAAATAATGATTATGCTACGTTCGTTATCATGTTGTCTCTATGATCTTTGCGTGTCCATGGCAGTGCCCACCAGTGCCTACCATTCGCTGTATTTGAGCCCCCATGACCCACCCTGGCTGACCTCTGCCGGCCGTATTGGGGCACCCCCGTGACCTAGCCTGGCTGACCTCTGCCGGCAGCCGACCAGCACACAAGAGAGCCATAGCTTAATAAAGCCAGAGTCGTCGGACATCCACTGAGCGCGCCCGCAGTGCCACCTGCCGGCGCTCGGACGAACTACACATCCGCCGTCGCCCGATGTGATAGGCGACGTGGTGGGTGCGCCGGGATCCGTCGGAACCACCGGAGACCGCGGGGAACCACTGGGAACCAGCGGCGCCGCGGCGGCCGCGACGAATCGCCCCAGCGGCTGGCGCTGACTGGAGCGGGGAGCCGGGGACTGACAGTGCTGGACATTTCTCCATCGCACCGACCGGCGCGCCGGGGCCGGGCCGAGTGTACGCGTGCGTGTGTGTGTCTGTGTGCGTGTCTGCGTGCGTGAGAGGGCGGCGGGGGCGCGGCCGCCGCGAGTTGCCGAGCTCGGGAAGCTCCTGTACAAACCGCGCGTATTTTTGCTGTGTCTGATGCGTGAGCGAGGAGCGGGCCGCCGCGCGAGCGACGAGGCTCGCCGGCCGCCAGAGAGACGAGACGAGTCGCCACCGGGACGCCCTCAGAGAGCCCAGACGAACCGACGACGGCGGCGGCGGCGGGGCGGCAGCCGCCGGCGACCTCCGAGCGCGCCCGACCCGCCGCCGCCGCCCCAGCCCTGTGTATATTACCGTTCATGGTCATTTGGTCATCATGTAGATCTTCCATAAATAAAGGAGACTTAACGTTGATCTGTCTGTTGCGGGCGGCGCGGCCGGCCGGCCGGTTGGACGGCTGGGAATGGTGTCGCCGCCGGTTTGGACTGTGTGCCGTGCCGGCAACGGTCGGCATTGTGTAATCTCGCGTCAATGACCTGGATCGAGGAATAAAGCGCGCAGTGGTCGGATGTTACACTATGTGTGTATGTGTGATGATCGGGAGCTATAACCCCACGGGGGTTAATCGTGAGAATCTGAAGGGGTTAAAAGTATCACAACTCAGTATCGCACAGCACGGGAACAAATCACTGCTACACCCACGCCCTACAATTCATAGACCATAATCACCACCGAGCTTGATCCTGTATTTCAGTTCCACCTCATTTCACCGACAATCATTGCCACAGTTTCGGTCCGATCCGGGCCTGTGATCACAAACCCCACCGCCCGCGCACCACCCTACGAACGGGGCGGCTCACAGCTGGTTTCCGAAGAAGTTGGCGGCCATGGCGAGCACTGGGGAGCCCGAGGGGACGCCCGGGAAGGGTCCCGAGGCGGCCGCAATGTCCAGGTGGGAGTACTTGAGCGGCTTCTCCGAGTCAATACCGTGCTGCGGAGAGAGTAGAGGGGAGGTGAGCGGGGTAGATGCGGTATCACGTGCTGACACGTGCAGTGGAAGTGGGGCGCGAGCGCTACGGGAAGGTCAATGGACAACTGCGTCATAGGCGATACGGAAGCGAATTTTTAGTCTTCGATGCTCGGGAGGCAGATAATGCTAAACATTGAGCAAGAGAAACCGGAAGCAAAGCTTGTGACGACGTACTCCAGCCTTCCTGCTGTATTCTGGATAAATATTGTTTGAAATCATCTACAGACTGCACTACATCCCAAAGACGTCGACGGGTTCCTTCGCGTCGCAAATCCTGCTGGGGCAAATCATTACCCTCTTCTCGACTCCCACCAGTCATTGTTTTTCACACCATCTCCCTCTCTCCCTCCCTGAATCTCACCGTCACCCAATCACCCCTTTGGGACCCGTCCCGCCCCTCTTCCGTCACCCCACTGACCTTGTCCAGCCCGGAGGCCATGATGAGGAAGGCGGCCGGCCCTGGTGGCCGCGCGGGGTGCGGGACGACGGAGCGTTGTTACACTGCAGAACGTCCTCGTACTCGGACTTGCCTGGAACGGGGAGACAGTGGGGCGGTTATTGGACGGTTACATAGAGCTGCTGCACGGCTAGCGTTATTACAAACACACAGTTGCACGCGAAACGACCTGCGCTGGTGGCGCGGGAGGGCGAAGAAGGGGGCCAGACTTTGGTGAAGGAGGTCGAGGTGAAGCAGAGTGGCCAAACATTCCAGCAAGGGTTTGGGGTTTAAAACCGCCCTCCTCTCCAGTCTCCACCCTTCCGAAAAAAAACCTTTTACGTGCGTGAACTCCATCACGTTCGCTCATCCCTGAGGAAGGTGTCGTCCTTGAGGAAGGCAAGCTTCCTTGAGGAAGGTTCGCTCGTTCTTACCCTTGTGAAAGGTGTAATCCCCGTTCTTACCCTCGTTAAAGGTGTAGTCCTGTCCCGTTCTTACTCTTGTGAAAGGTGTAATCCCCTCTCTCGCCCTTGTGGAATATGTACTCCCCCAGTATTCTTACCCTTGTGGAAGGTGTAGTCCTCCCTGCGGATGGTGTTAATCTCGAAGGGGTCGCCCATCAGGTCGCCGGCCTCTGAGAAGCGCGCTGAGCAGTGCGCCTGGCGCGCCGGCCCATTGTCCAGTACTGACGCGTAGCCGTCTCCGCAGGCCAGGCAGGCGTGTCCGGTGAGCGTGGCCACCGTCATCAGGTAGGGGTTCACCTCGCCGGCGGCGCGCTCCTTCATCTGCGGAGGGGAAGGGGGTGAGAGTGAGGGCGGAGGGAAGGGGTACACACTTACTACACGTAGTACACTACGCTCATGGGAGTTTGTGGTTGGTAGTTGGGGATGTTCGTGAGTTTGTAAACATAGCAGTTCGCGGTGGGGACTTGGAAAGTGAATGGAGGAAAACTGAATGGAGGGTGCGAATGAATGGTGTGGCCACGAGTCCACGGCAGATCGATAGCACTGTTGGGGCTGCCACGAGCCAGGGGCTCGTTTATTGCAGGCCATTAACAGCGTGACTTATTCATTCTAGGACACACCCAAGTGATCCATTCACTACTGCCGGAATGCTACTGCGGTCCGTAGTGGTGCTCCATTGCGACATCGAATCTATATTTCTATTATAATACTGACGTCCAGGCTCCAGCGTTCCCACCGACGTTATTCGAACCTGCTGATGTTCACATCACTTCTGATATTGCCGTCACTGACGAGTGACGTTACGCTGCACCACTCACCAGACAGAGGAGGTCGGCCATCACCATCCGTCCCTCGGCGTCAGTGTTTCCCACCCTGCCGAACGACGAGAAACGGCGTTAGCGCAACAAACACACAAGCACACGAACCGAATAGGATAAATACAATGCTGTTCACTGAATCTTGTCTTTTCAATCAATCCGCATGCTGCTCAATGTCGTTTTCCTTCTCGATAACCCGGAAAAATATAAGAATATCAATTATCATATCTACGTCGCCTTCCCAGTCAACCACTAACCTACCCTACCCACCCTTAACAAGGTCGGCACCCCCGTACCCTTCCAGCCTGAACCCGCAAGTACGGGCACCTTGGTCGATGAGTGCTACGCCTGACTAAACCACACCGATCACTGACTTATGAGTAGGTAGCACTGTTAATCCCAGTCGCTGATCCCTGTCCTACCCCAGCTTTACCCAGCCCGAACTCCTAACCTACCCCAGCTTTACCCAGCCCGAACTCCTAACCTACCTCAGCTCTATTCCCTGAACCCAGCCCTAATCCCAGGTCCTAACCAGTGACCGCAGCCCTAACCCTGATTCCAGCCCTAACCCCCGTCCCCACCCCTGACCACAGCCCTGACCTTAGTGACCCCCACTGACCTGATGCGGACGCCGGCGCGCGATGTGATGATCTCGTCAGCCACGTATCCGTCGGCGCCCACCGAGTTACGCACCATACACATCACACCGACCACCTTAATGCCCTTGGGGCGCAGCTCGGCCAGAGTCTGACGGATATAGAGGGACACGGGTCACACGGGGTCACACACAGTAATACGGGGCGCAGCTCGGCCAGAGTCTGACGAATATAGAGGGTAGACGGGGGTCACATGAGGTCACACGGAGTGATACCGGGTCACACGGGCTCAGGCGGTGAAGAAACTGGTCTCAATGTTGATGGAGTGGTCGAGACAGGTAGGCGCAAAGTAAAACTGTGATTGGGCGAGTAAGGAATGCGCATAAAAAGCTACACAACTATGATTCGTAACATAATTAGACAATTGGGTAAGCACGAGTGTCATTTCAGTGATTCGAGGACCAAAAGAAGTTAACAAGATGTGGAATTGAAACGATTATTCATTAACTTCATTCGTGATGTCCATTTCGGTATGATTTAGACCAGCCGTTGCGGCTCGTCGCGGTGCTGGCCGGACCCGTTCCGCAATGGAAGCTGCTATCAATTTCCGCAATGGTAGCTCCCATCAATGAGCCATTGATTATCAATCGCAGAGGACAGCGCGGTCCACTGCAACGCAATTGAACAACGGTCAATGGGCGGCTCCCAACGGCCATTCCGACAGTGGGTCAACCTATAGAGGAGCGGTTAAATAACTATACTTCAATAGCACTCGATTTGATGACTATCTGAGTCATGCGCACTTGATATGATGGCCACGAGAATAAGATAGTCTTCAGACTTTGGACGAGAGTCGTTTCCGTAAATGTCATTGCGACATAAACCCTCAGCGAATGGTAGCGATAATATTCGAACTCAACCGTTCAAAACCACAGGCGGTAGCGTTTGTGAAACTTGTGCTGCAATAAGTTTCGCTTACAGCGCTAGAGTTAATACGGTTTCAAAAAGCTGCTGATAATTATCCGAAAAAACTGACGAGCTTTGACCAAGGGTTTGTCGATTCCAATTGAAAACACTCTGTCCTTGCAACGGAACATGGTGATCTGAAGTTAGACAGTCCAGCAATACACCAAGTGCCATTAGAAATCAAGCATGCGTTGTAGAGGCAATGGAAATAACCGTGTGTGAGCTCTGACCTTGAAGAAGCCTCCGACGGCGGCGGCGCCGCACTTGTCCCTGTGCATGCCGGCCATCACACCACCAGCCTTGATGTCCAGACCACCTGCGGGCGTCGCGAGGGTCAGGGCAGGTCAGGTCAGGTCACGGTGGGTTGAGTGTAAAACAGGCAACAACGGAACACTCCACTTGTCTTAGAGTACCGACGACCGTTAGCAGCTTGATCTCTCGCCTTTGTTCTTTAACCTTGATCTCCCGCCTTTATCATTTGAACTTGACCATATGTCTGACCTGTGTCATAGCCGTGATGCCCTATGACCTTTACCCCGCCTGACCTATGTCATTTGCCCTTTGACCTCATGTCTAACCTGTGTCGTAGGTGATGCCCTTTCCGACCAGCATGTAGGTGGCCGTGATGGGACCCTGACCCTCGTACGTCAGGTGGATCACGCGGCCACGGTGGCGCGGGATCACTGTAAGACAGAGACACAGAGGTCAGAACGGTGACCTCATCCTCACCCGCGACCCCCTGGCCCTCGTAGGCCAGGTGGATCACGCGGCCACGGTGAGGCGGGATCACTGAAAAACAGATGGCGTGGTGACATTGGGACCTCAACCAGCCTCTGACATTTGCAGAAGTTGAGAGGTCAACGGCAACAATGACGACAAAGGGCCTAAACATCTAGTATCTGATACAGCTGCAAGTACTGGTATGAATCGTATGATTAAACAACACTTGAAAAAGTACCGTGAATAACATAACTGTCGTAAAAGCAGCATACACCCCAAACACACTACCTCGTTCACCTACCAAACCCATTCCCAACTTATCTCCTCCTTCGCTCCGCTCCTCTGCCTCCCCTCTCACCGGCGGCGGCGCGGTTGACGGCGGCCAGCAGCGGGTACTTGTCCTTGAACGGCGTGGAGCTGCTGTCCTCCTCCTCGACCTCGACCTTGACCTGGGAGCCCTTCAGCACGCGCTGCATGTACTCGGCCACGCGCGGCGCCGCCATACGCTCCGGGTCACTGCCGCCGATGTCCCGGGCCACGAACCTGCGCAACGGGGGACGTGTGTGTGTTGTTGGAGCCTTTGGGTGCGCGCTAGAGCACAGGTAGGCTATCAAGCGCCCTGCACCGGGAGAAGAGATGTCGGTGGTATGGATGGTAGAGATGGGAACGGAGACACTACCGTTTTCTCTTGTCATTAACGAGCAAAGTTCTTACATGCCTGGGGCAATGCCATACATACGGTCAGGAGCAAATACTTTCATGACAGAATATATTTCCTTCCAGTCTCATTACTTTCTTCCTATCACCCGTCAGGTCTGTCTACCTTATACCAAAAAACGAGCGATTAATTCCTGGTCGATCAAGGCCAATCACGACTTGTTTTGAGTTGACTTTTATCAGATCATCCAGCTCCTACTCCCCACATCTGACCCACACTGTCGCCCTCCTCCCCTAAATCCCTCCTCTCTCCCTGCGTCTCCTACCTGCCGCTCTCGAGTCCGAGCGCGGTCTGGATGAGTCGCTCCAGAGCGCCCTGCTGCTCGCCGAACACCAGCAGGTGATCGGCCTTCAGCAGACGCTTCGAGTCGGAGGTTTTCACAGCGTGCTCACGGACCTCCAGCGGCTGAGGGCGGAGAGACGGAGGTCAGATGGGGGGTCGCAGCGACTTATCCAGGGACTGAGGTCCAACCATGGAGATAGGGTGGGGTAGGGATAAAATAAAACAAACACTGATCCTACCGGAGGCCAGGATAAGCGTGAGAATGACTCTCGGGTGTAAAGACAGGAGAGCTGACGAGCCGGTCAGGAACGGTCAGATGAGAAAGGCTCCAATTCAATCGAGAGTAAGAAAGTCAACGAAGGCTATAGGCTTACTATGGTTTTTAGAGAACGTACGACGAGTTTCGTAAAGCGAAGAAGCCTGAAGGTAGCAATCGATAAAACACAACAGTTGAATTATGAGACGCACCACCCAGAGCCCTCACTGCTCGTCGTCCAGCTCTCGTCGGCACCCCCAGCTCACCACATAGAGGGCGTGCAGGGCGCCCAGGATGGAGCTGAGGGTCGAGTGCTGGTACTTGGGGTAGGGCACGGTGACCAGAAGGGGGCTGCGGCTCCCGGCCGACAGCGCCCTGGGAACGACACACAGACACACCGGTGTAAAAAGTCACAAAAGCAAACAGGCAGGTACAGTCGCGGTCACAAGCATACTGTGGTGCGATCATTAGCGTGTTATTAGAACAATTGAGGCCAAGGTAACGAAACCAATTAGCAGTTCGCAGCGGTTGAAATGGGCGGATTATTTGTCACACAATGCCTAAAAAATAAGGGTACCTGATATAAAGCGACGCTCCAGGGGAAAAACAACTTGTAACTTCTAGCTTACAACGCAAACGGACCATTTAGCATTCGTGTCTCATACCTATATTCCAATAGTAACTGCTAAGTTTATCCCCTCCTCCTCCCACAACTCTCCGACCCTCCCACACCCCTCCCTCACCTCTCCACTCACCTCTGGATTCCCTTATCGGCCGCCTCAGCGAACCGGCGCACGTCGTCATAGTCCCTGTTGAGGGGTCCGGTGGGCGCGAACACCAGCCTCTTGGCCGGCAGCTGGACGGGCACCACGGCGCCCTCCGACTCCAGGGCAGCGTTCACCGCCCGCAGCGCCTCCAGCGGCGACTTCAGCGTGGCCAGGTGTCCGGGCAGCTTGGCCACGGAGTCGGTGACGAGCACGATGGCGTCGGCGTCGCCGCAGGAGAGGTCGGTGACCGCCTTCACACGGCACGGCACGCTGGGGGGGGGGGGGGGGTCAGCGTGGGTCGAGTGGGGGTCCGAGAGTGGTTTTATTAGGGGAACAAATGAGCTCAGTAGAAGCAACTCAAGGCCATTACCAGTCAAACAATAGTTTGAAAGCAGTTATGAATAATTGCAGCCCATAAAGCTTTAGAGATGCGTTTAAGAAGAACTGAACTACGATAATACATGCAACTGTCAGCAATAACACTATAATAAAAAGGTTGGACCCGCGTCCTCATTGATTTTAAAGTTCAAGCATTCGACAAACAAAATGGACAATGACAGATATGATTAATTCATGTGAAGATGTCCCTAAGGGCCAAGGTCCTCCGAAAATAAACTGGTCTCGACAGCATCGTTGCGCAAACGGTAATCCGTAAAGCAAACAGTCCGGTCCGAGCAGAGTAAACTGGTTTTAGAAACCAGTTTCACATCCCAACAGCAGCAGATGATACTGCAGCATCTTTTTCAGCCGTTTGAGTCGCCCTGACTGACTGAGAAGGATGACTGTTGTTTTGTGACTATACTTTTTGTGATCTGACTACGCGCATACCGTTCATTAACCCTCAGAGTTTATTGTGTTTATCATAACAGAAGGTCACAGGTAGTCGATGGACTGTGTGTACAGCGGGACTCTACATACAGTGCCAGGCCCGAAACAAGGACGGTTCCTCTGCTGGTGCCTTACCAGCCCCAGTCCGGGATGTGGTCCCCGGAAGCCATCTTCGTTAGGTGAGACGAAACCGATCAGAATCTGAAACGGAACACAACAGGTCAGAATATGTACGACCCAACATTTTGGCCAGGATCAGCCAACTGTACCTACTCGTCAACCATGTGATAAGCAGTATAACCCGCGCCCTGGTGGGGTCTGTTTATAACGCGACCTGGTGGGGGGGGGGGGGGCATTTTTTGCCCCCCCTCGTATCTCCGAAACTACTGGACGGATCCGCAAAATTCAAACGGCGTTCGATAGCCCTGTCAAATTTGTCGGGGGAAACCAAATTTCATTGACCTCGGGGTCACCGATGACGTCACAGGTCAGGTCAAAGGTGCAATGTTTCACCGTTCACGGGTCATCTAGGGAATGCGCTATAACACCGAAGAAAACGCATTTTGTCGAGAATCAGCGATAGGGCGTCAGTTGCCTAGTACATATGTTGCTATAAGAGCTCACTATACAAGGTCAGGTCACAGGTCAGGTCACCAAGGGTCACAGGTCAGGTCACATGAACCTAACTTTAGGTACTAAGGTTGTGCGATGCAGGTTTTATGGCTAATTTTTCATTTCCAATTCAATGGTGTTGGCTATAACACTATCAGGTACGGCTTAGGTCACTTTCTGGTGAAGGTCAGGTCAAGGTCAGGTCAAAAAAGGTCAAATTTTAAAGTTGATAGTTTTGAATAAAATGGGTATTGATTCGATGCAGCTCGTCACGGGGAGTCTAATGGTGGTCTTTGTTTTGCGCTACGGGGTCTAGAATTGCTAAAAATTGAGTTTGAAAATTTGACGTCATCAATTTTGAACAGTTTTTCCGCTAAAACTTCGCCAAAAAAAGAGGCATCAATCTGAAATTTGGTATGTGGATAGAAGGCGGTAAGAACTATCACATATATTCCGGTTTTCGCGAAATTCCAAAAACTTTTTGGATTTTTTGGCTTTTATATTCAAAAAATCTATTTTTTGATTTTTGGGGGTCAAAATCCAAAAATTTCAAAAATCCGAGATTACAGTTTTGTAGCCCTGTCAATTCTACAGCTTTTATGTCTTTATCATTTTTCTGTATTTGCAAAGCTATAGGCCTGACAGCTCTTCCCGCGAAACCCTTTTTTAGGTCGAAAACGGCAGAACATGACGTCACTCTGACGTCATTTCCGGCCAACCTATCATAGCCTTTGGAAAAATTTTTGGTCACAATGTGTAAAATTGATGTCCGGGAGGGTACTGAAAGTTTGGTGACGATCGGCGCAGCGGTTCTGGAGATATGACGAAAAGTCTGGAGGGGGGGGGGGCAAAAAATAGCCCCCCCCCCACCAGGGCGCGGGATAACGGAACGATAAACTATATAACCTAATGTGAGAATCGACAGAGGCGGCTCACTCAGGTCGTGATGTCTGTTGTGGTACAGGGCACACCGTTATATGAAACGAGATCGATATAGGTAGGCATCGGTCGATAAATCAATATATCGACTAAACAACAGCTACATCCCACACCACATACGACTCATACTGGCCTCATAACATAACGCTTACTACCTGAGTAGTGTATGCGTTTATCAGGACGAATGTTTCATTTACGGACCCAGTTAAATGAAGGGACACGTTTTCCGACCCTCATCCATGCATTACACTATCAAAACGCTGCTCGAACCGTGACCCAGCAAGATTCAAAGACGAGCCGTCAACAGAAAACAGCCTTCCGTTTTCCCTTATGTGACTTCAACTGCCTGCGGTCACTAGAGGTCATCAAGGGGTCGTCGCCTCGTGCGGCCGTCATTCCACAAGTGTGTCAGGGGTCTTTTTGTGGCTTGTTTTGTGGGTTGTCCTGCGGGCTCGCGCCCATTTTGGATGTTTTGTCAGCTGAGGGGGCGGATGAGCCAGTGAACATACAGGATGGATGGATTCGTCGTACTTGAGCTGGGGTAGCGGCCTCAGAAACGTGGTGTTACCAAGAGAATAGAAAGGAGATCAACACGCTAACTGAAGCTCCCTACTGTTGGGGGTGTTCCTACTACAGACGAGAGTAGCGTGAGCCCCGTGCCCGCCGGATGAGCCTTAGCAGCGTCCTTTGGTCGTCGGACATGCCATGGAAAGATTAAACAAACGGCGAGTTTCGCTTGTGATGAAAGAGCGATATGACCCGCGATCAAATAAACAGCAACGTATCGATACGCTCGGAAACATCCCTACACATCGCACCAATGAAACCGATAGGTAGGCGTTTCGAGTTCCCAGTACGCCCACCGTTACACAAAACCCGGGATATGTTTCGAGAGTGAAGGCCAAGCAAACCTTCCATGGTAATAATGACTGTTACGAAACTTTGCCCCTGGCAGCAACCCTTTCGTCATTTTGATGGAAGTCACCTTTAGGACTGCCTTAGTATTTTAACAGCGAGCACCGCTGTGCTGTCGACACTCGACACGGTTGCAGCCGTGCCACTCTTGTCCCTACACCCGCCATTACCAACAGGACCGCTTCCAGCGAATTCGGTCACCACAGAGCAGCGCCTCTCAGAAAAGCTATACGCAGAACTAGCCGACTCTGCCGGAGGCCTGATCGACTGCTGGAAGACGTTGTCATTCCGAAGCGGGATAATTGTACGGTAGACTGCAGGGCGAACTGGAGAAGGCAAATTGTGTGTTTAAAGTGCTCGTTGATCTCTGGCTAAGTACAGGGTATGTGAAGCGCGGACAGGTAGGCATCCGCTAAAAAAATCTACAAAATATAAGAAGTAGAACCGTTCATGCATTAGCAAGTGCCA
The DNA here is from genome assembly GCF_019059575.1 of Amphibalanus amphitrite. Classification (NCBI taxonomy): domain Eukaryota; kingdom Metazoa; phylum Arthropoda; class Thecostraca; order Balanomorpha; family Balanidae; genus Amphibalanus; species Amphibalanus amphitrite. The sequence goes on from NW_024881676.1 coordinate 624,670, forward strand.
AATGGAGGCGGAATTGGCCTCAAGAAGCGTATATTTGCTTCTGATCAATTGCAGAGAACCTCTCGAGATGTGTCGCTCGAAGTACGATTTCATTCTTTTGGCTGAAGTAGGTATCTGATAAGGCGATACTGATGAGCTATTGAGACCAGCCGTCTCGGCGGCTGATAGTGTCATGTGAGCCAGGCGACCGGGCGCCGAGCACCGACCTCACCTGAGTAGTGAGTACGGCCCTCGGCAGCAAATTATCGGACGTACTCGAGTCAGATAACGGTACGAGAGGGGAGCCAGGGATCTAGACGATGCGTACTGTAACAGGCTAGGAGTAAGAACCCTCGCAGAACGAAGCAAAGCCGTAAAGCCAGTAGCCACACTTACAGGCAGGATCGAATTATTGAGCACCTACACGAGCGTGGGGACAGGGGTAAGGTCTAGACTTGAGGTCCACCAATAGATGTCAACTATGCCAGGATGGCAACGGAGAACTGTCCGCCCGTCACGTCCACCGCCCGGGAAGCTGCTTGTCATGGGTAAGCAATAACAAATTTCGGTATTTATATACATAACCCGTGAACTAAGAATTTACAACCTTCCACTTGCCCACCCGACTCGTGAGTCGCATTACCCTCCTCCCATCCCGTGAGGCCCAGCCGTACCCCGCTCGCGGCGCATGGGGCGCGGGGGCACTGACCTGTGACGAAGGCCGCGCCGACTACGACGTCCCTTCGCGGCGGCTCGCACGGAACAGTGGACCGGCCGATTGACGGCTCCTACTGCCCCACGGCCGACACCTAGCGGCCGGACGGCGAACTACAGCGGTCCCGTGCGCTCGGCAGATAGCAGAGGTCGAATGAACCCGCAAGTGCCTGGTGGGGAAGTGGTGGCCTGATAATTCCCAGAGCCGGAGGCGAGGCGGAAAGATACGGACGCGCAGACATCGCAAAACGAGCGCTGCCTTTTAAAAAGCAATGCGAAAAGTTGTTCGTTTTCGCAAATCCCGACATTTTACCGACATAGAGATAAAAATAGTAAATACGACTGGACAGAACCATACGCGAAATCTACGTACACCTACAGGACATGCATCTGAATTGTGCCATCCAGCCCCTCTGAACCGATCGACATTAGCCTTCCGTGACCCTCCGACAAATAAAACATAGACTGGACCACCCAGAATCAATTTTGAGAAGGTGAAGTCGCCTTCGAAAACTGGACAGGAAAAACGGATATGTAATGGAAGGCAACGTTTATTTATCCAAAGCACACATGCTGATACACACGAGATACAACCACAGCCATTCTCGGGCCGTACATGAGATACACGATAAAATACAATAAAATACAGCTTGACACTGACCCAGAATACAGGATGGCACACCGGTATCCCCCAATATGATACAACGCTCGGACCCTTTTACAAAGTCATACGTTATTTGAGTTCGGCTGGCAAGGTTTGGACAGGAGACGAATGACACGTGTAATAAGCAAATATTCGAATTTAGTGAACGAGGGATTATGACTATAGTCCGTTTTTCTTATCTTTAGACTTCACTCCAAGATGTTTCGCAAGATATGCACGAGACAAAGCATGGCTTAGAAAAAATCAAGCCCTTCGGAAACAGAAAATATTGCCTTGAAGCCTGGAGAGTGGCGCTCTTGGGTGCGGCAAGTGCAGATTTGTAGTCTCACAAATGTGTATTACATAAATAGGTAGGTACTTATACCTACCTGCTACAATTAAATTATACTTGCGATATGAGGCTTGGTCACAAGCTAATGTTGCTACATGTAGGTATACCAGCTCGTAGACGTAACGTTACAGCACGACTGAAAGACATTATAAAAAAAGGCTACAATATTTACATAAGGATACAAACCCAGCGGTGATTCCTGATGGAGCCCAACGGACCCATCCACTTGAAAGGCGAAAACATATATATTAAATGCCGAGGCATGCGATGCTCAAATATAGTAGGAACTTGCATCTCTACCAACAATACGGGTACAATACGGCGAACAGATTTGAAGGTACGAAAAAAAGAATGGTAATTGAACACAAATGAGCGTCATGGTTACTATCAATGTGTTTCCTGTGATCGTAACGAAAGCAGATGAACGCCAAATCAAGGACAAGACTCACATGGCCTCAGACCAATCAAATGACACAAAGGCACCGGATTATCATTCAGCAGTATTTTCAATCCGCGGGGGGGGGGGGCAGCAGCTGACCACTTGACCAGCCACTCCATTCTACTCTAATATACTGGCCATTTCAAGTGATAGGGTACAGGGCCGTTCATACGGTGTCCCCTTCAGAGAGCTCTCAGTCCCGGTTACCAACTCACATCACCGCACAGGAGCTCCTCGGGGCAGCGTCGGCCGGCAGGGCGGGCGGGCGGATCTCCTCAGCGTGCACCTCCTGCAGCAGTCGTGGGAACCTCTCGCCGGGCCCGGGCGGCCGGAGTCGCTCCCCGGGCCGCAGCGGACGGTGGAACGGCACCTCCGCCACCCGGCCCGACTCGGGCTGCTGGCCGCGCGCGGCGCCGCGCCCCGCCGCCGCCTCCTGGGCGCAGCGCTCTGCCTGGCGGCGGCCCAACGCCAGGTAGAACGCCGCCACCAGGACGGCGGCGACGGCGGCGGGCGCGTGCGCGGTCCAGCCGCTCTCGCCGGTCACCTCTGCGGGCGGCCGGCAGCCGGCGCAGCGCCACATCCGACTGGTCACGTTCACCATGTCCTCAACATCGGCGCAGATGGCGCCGGCCGGGTGCATCCTCCGGCCCGAGACGGCCTCCAGCTGGTCGGCCTGCGCGCGCAGCAGGTCGGCACACTCCCGGCACACGGCCGGCGAGCCGTCCGCCGCCGTCCGGTTGCCGTTCCGCTCGACACACGCGCGGAACGCGTCGTGACGGCGCGTCAGCTCAGAGATATCCGCGTTGATCTTGTAGCCGCCGAAGCCGAGTTTGGTGACGCAGCGGTCGCAGCGGTTCTGCGCCACCACCGACTGGTAGTAGCGCATGTGGTACATGATGATGTGCACGTCGTCATGGTCGAGCAGCTGCAGGCGGCAGTGGGCGTCATCCGGTCCCGTGCCAGACAGGATGTGCTGGTACGCCCGCTCCAGAGGGTAGCGGTTCTGCGCGCAGCGGATACACACCGACAGAGGGCGGGACGCCTTCACCGTGCAGGCCATGAAGTCGGCGAAGGCGTCGGCAAAGTTGGCCAGCAGCAGGCGGCACGGCTCGGAGATGTTGCCGCGCCGTTTGTACTCCAGTGACAGGTTGACTCTCTGCGCTCGCTGCAGGTGCGTTTCGCGGCCGTCGTCGATCTCCGGCCGGGGCCAGGTGAACAGTGCGACCAGGAGCAGCAGGGCGCCCCCGTACACGGCGTAGGCCACCAGCTGCATAACGCTCTGGTAGAGGCCGAACCAGTCGAACCCGGCCGGGCCGCCGGCGGGCCGGGGCGCGGCGGGCCGGTGCCAGCCCGGCGCCGGGCTCGGCGAGCGGAACATGGTCGGCCAGTGAGCCTTTCCGGGGAACTAGCGCGCCAATGGCAGTGGTGACAAAAGAGTGCCACCGATTGTGCTCTTAGTTTTCAGAGATCTGCAAGAGGAGGGCAGTGTGTATGAGGACTGTGGAGGCGACACTCTTTTCAAGAGCTGCTGTAAAATGGCTTCACAAACTCCAAACAGCAAATGCATTATGCAATCATTGTTAAGTGTGGAATGTGTATAATTAAACAGCAAAAATAATATTGTCGCAAAACCACTCACTTGAAGAAAGCACTAGGTGTTCACTACCCATGGATATATCAGCCACCAAGTGTAGGTCAAATACAATTCATGTAAAGTGATAATAAAGCTGAAAATGATGCGCACACCTCCTAGGTCTTTTGATTTGATATGCTGGAGGCTTCAAATTGCTGTCTTCCATGTAAGCACTTCAGCTACCAGGCATCACTCCTTTATCATTGGTCCATGAAACTTGCATCCAAACACCCTGCAGAAGCCATAACCACTAGCCCACAATGTGATAAATTTAGTGACAACAATGGTCTATCTATAGTGATCTAGCAGTTAGCACTACAAAATCTTCTTATCAATACCACAATTTTTAGGTACCTACAGGGTGTTGCAGATAAATCCGACACTTGAGAGGCAAAATACGAAATCGGCAATGAAAGCATGAATATTGCACACACAGGCCTGGCATTTTATTCAGCACCAGTTCGAGTCATATGCTGCACTTCTACTCGATGTAACCGCCGTTGGCGGCGACGACCATCTCAAGCCGAGGGCGAAATGATTCGCACGCCTTGGCGACCGTGTCCTTGTCTACGGCGGCGAACTCTGCCACGATGGCGGCCTTGAGAGAGTCGACGGTATTGTGTGCGTGCTTGCTGGTCTTGGCCTCGATCACGCCCCAGAAGAAATAATCGAGGGGGTTGCAGTCAGGTGAGGAGGGCGGCCACAAGTCCGGCGACCAGTGGTGAGGGACGCTGTTGAGCAGCCACGCCTGCGTCGTCCTGGCCTTGTGCGCCGGGGCGGAGTCTTGCTGGAAGACGTAGGGGCGTCCGTTGGCGATCCTGTGTTTGTGTTTTGGGGGAGGCAATTGATCATAGAGATGTAACATACTGCCCAAACTTTTCGTCGTGAGCATAGCACTCGAATAAACACGTTTTTTTTTCCAAGTGTCGGATTTACCTGCAACGCCCTGTACATTATCATTCCTAATTTTGCACCCAAGTAACACGAATACGCAACTGCTGCACAAGTTTATATGACAAGTGATTCCTGCGGAGTGCAGACCTTGCAGTCGAATCGCTCGCTTTGACTGCAGAAGATGCAGTGAACCACAGCAGTTTGATGCCACACCATCTGCCCCATTTCCACTTTCAGTGAAGTAGGTAATTGCCCGGAAGCAGCTGAACCGCAGGTGACCCCGAACAGCACTCTAACTTGCCACTCTGATTGCATAAGTCTATGGAAAGCTAAAAAATGCAAGCAATCTAAAATAACAATGGTTGAACTTTGCCTCAACTAGGAACAAAATGTAGATATTTTGATTTACAACAAAGCTGTGGCAGGAAGTTCCAAATCGAGTTCCTTTCAAAAGTATCACGTTTGAAGAATCATTAGGCATAAAGACGCAAAACAATATGATTCTGCCTTACCTATTATGCCAGACTGAATATCCTGAAGATGATGAATAATGCCTGCAAGAATGGCTGATAACCTGCCACTTCAACTTCCAAGATAAAAAAATCACACTGAAAATAAATAATAAAAGACAACCATGCATTTCACAATTCAGCACTTCATGTTCTTAGAGGAGCATCACTGACGGCACATAATATATAAACAAATCATACGCGCTAACTTGCTTTCACGAGCCAATCAAATACAAGAATTTCGGACACTCCGGCTAACCGATCGCAATTAATAGAATCAAGGAACGCGGCGTTTGAGGCGTTCAATAATATGTTTAATAGCACATCTCACTTATTGAGCTCTCATGCAACGGCCTTGCTCATTGGCAGATCAGGGAAATGTCGATACGCTAGCAGGACTTACAGAACTCATTGAGCAGTATCCTGATCTGGCTTTCTGGAGCTTTTATTTTTTATGAGCTTTGAACTCGCGGAACTTGAATTAATTTTCTGAGCTGTATACTGTGTGGTGAAAAATCTGCCATAGGATTTGAAAGCATTTGGTATGAAACACATCTATTTTTTGGAAAATTTGGCGCTAGATGTAGCAGCGTGAGCTGTGGAGCAGTACCCACCTATCCTACTTTAACTTTGACCATTGACTAAAACAAGAGTGAGAGAAGGTAACGATACCTCAGTTGGGGAAACTACGAGGCGAATGTCAAAAAATGGATTGGTCAATAAATGGACTTTTGATGACCATATATGGGCATAAATGCAGCCCTCGCTACTAAGGGTGAAAAACGGTATAACAAGCCAGTATTTGCGGTATCGCGTCCACTTATTGGAGAGAAAAGGCTTCCATTTTTCACTAGGAACTAGTGTGATTTGATCAAATTCGGTGAATTGACTCGAAAATGGCGATAGGAAAACGGCTTTTCTGCAGGTTCTGGGCGTCACAATCAGCTGGCCATTCAATAAATGGATTGGTTTTATGAAAGAAAATTGTTAAAAGATTTAATTTAATTACAATAAACAAAAATATTTAATTCTAAAATAATAACTTAGCGACAATTAGAAAAACCATAAACAAAATAATAAAAATAATGACATTTTTAAACCACGGTACTGCTTACATTTTTTGGCGCGTCTGTTTCAATCCGCCATATTTGCCAATCACGGTTTGACCTTGCTTTGTAACTCTGCGATTTAGAGCCGCCAGTTAATTATGCACCGGGTGAGTGTAGGCCTTGTGTGGTTAAAAAACATTCTTATGCCTTATTTTTTCATTTGTTTGCTAAAATTCATTGAAAAGATGAAGTCTGATTTTATGACCATATATGGTCATCGCCCCGCCCACTCCTGCCGCTGATTGGCTAATCCAATTTTTGTTTGGCTCCTTGTAGTTTCCCCAACTGACCTTCTTCACAAAAGGCCTGCGGGATCGAGGGTATTTGGGAACTAGGTACAGAAAAGCTGAACTGTATAATAGGTACTCTCGGGGGGCCGATTGATGTTCCACTACTCCCTACCTACCCATCGGGCTCCCATGGCTCAGCACTGGCTGCTGCCAGTGCTGCCACTGCTTGTGCTGTCACTGGCAGTAGCCAGTGCTGAGCCATGGGAGCCCGATGGGTAGGGAGTGGTGGAACATCAATCTGCCCTTGAGTGCACTCCTGGCACCTATTATTGCACTCCTGGCTGTGATCGGTGCTGATGGCCAATAAGTACATCAACATGTTTCTGAACTTGAGATCAATCTGGTCCTGGCTGGGCACTTACAAGCTTAGCAATAGTGAAAAAATAGTATAGTAGATGATCTAGGTGCTGCACTGAGTTCTGATACCTACAAGCCTCTTTCTAATATGGAAAGGAAATTTAGACATGCTGCATGTCAATACTTTGTCAACCTGCTCACTGTTTGTACTTATCTGCTGAAATTATGTGTATATCTGTTGTGTTGCTTATAGCTGTTCGACTATCATGATTTACCCCCTCCATTGCTCAGGTGTGTTCTTCAATAGGCATGGGTAGCCAAGAAGAGGATAATGGGATATCCGAAAAGCAACTGAAAATCATCCTTGTTGGAGATTCTGGATCTGGAAAAGTAACATGATGTTCTTTGTGTTGTTAAGTGACACCCAGCACAAGTGATTGAAATATAGATTTGCAGCATTGTTATGCTAATCTGCACTGCACTATAAAGGTACCTGCAGCCCTTCAAATACTGTTTTTTTATATAAAAGTGCATGTTTTGCATGAAGTGTACAAATTTTGAATGTTTGTTGTCCATGTTAATTGCCATTTTCAGCTTTTTGAGTATTGGGAGCTTTAATTGTTAGATGTTTTATGTTGTATTGAATTATGTACCGTAAAACGGGGTGTTAAGGGACAGTTTTGAGGTGTTTTGTTATATAACTCAAGAAAGGTTGGAGATAGAAGCATCAAATTGTCAGCATTTTATGTGGATTTTGGTGCTTTATATGCCTGCCACGTTAAAGTTTTTAAGATTTATCCCTGCATATTATTTTTTATTATTTTTCATCACTGTCCCTTAGCACCCCAATGTGGGGTGTTAAGGGACACCTATATTATTCCAAGAAATGGTCATCAAATGCCCACAATTGGGGTGTGGAAGGGCACACAATTTATTTATTGAAATGTTTTGCATATTCTGTCACAAAACAAGTCAGGTTCATTCACCACTAATGACCTTTTTAGCCAATTACGTGTAATGCAGCTTACGCTTGTGGAAAAAGTGCTAATTATAAGGTAAACAGAACCAAAAAGTACCCTTCTGTCATAAAAAACCCATGTTGAAGCTAGTCACTTGTCATTATGTTGCCCTCTTTGTTTTAGCCTTTTTATGATGACATCACATTTACCTGCATCAGTCTCCATTGACCCGTCATTGTAAAAGAGAGTGTTGAGATGTTTTGTTACATAACTTAAGATGTGTTAGAGATAAAAGCATGAACTTGCCAGCATTTTATGTGGAATTTGGTGTTTTCCATGCCTACTTAATTAAATTATATTTAGATATTATTTTTTATTTTTTCTTCCCTGTCCCTTAGCACCCCACATCCACCTCAAAATATGCATGTATCCGGAAAAGAGGAAGAGGATGATAAATGAATGGGTGGATTTGCACAAGTTTTTCAGGAAACATGTGCAATACATGTGACAATACACCTATGCATTCATTTTCCCTGTACACCCACTAGTTTATGTGGTACACACAAAGTTTTGGAGATGTTTCAATTTTGTGAAAATGTAGCATGATTTTCAAATCCATTTTTGAACAAAATCACTTGCATGAAAAACCATACCATTTTCTCCTATGGTCAAGAGCAAAACAGTGTCAACTACCACACTGAAGTTTTTATTGAACCTTCTCAAATTAGGAAGTTAATATGACTCAAAGTTTTTCCCATGCAACTGTCCCTTAACACCCCACTGTCCCTTAACACCCCATTTTACGGTATGCATTTTTCTTCTCTGGTGATGATTAGTTGACATCAATTATTGATATTATTGCTCTTTTCACTTCTTGGTCATTATAACCTACACTCTATAGAAACCTAGAACTACTTGGTCGCTGGATATTCCAATTTGCTGTGGACCAAGCCCAAGGCCATCTATAGACTGTGGACGATATTCACCACCATTCTTGACCTTTACGCCACCTACCGCTTGATGTGTAACCCCTAGTTTGTGTTTGGGCCGCCAGACGGCGATATGTTGCCGGTACAGCCAGGACACGTTCAGTCCGGTCCACTCGTACACGTCCGGCGTCGAGTTCTACCTGAAGCGGCTGCGGCTGACCCAGGAGCGCAGCGTGACGCTCCAGCTGTGGGACGTCGGCGGCACATCGCTCACCGGAGGCATGCTCGACAAGTACCTCTACGGCGCGCACGTGAGTAGCGTCTCAGTACCTCTACGGCGCGCACGTCAGAACGTCTCACTCTCAGTACCTCTACGGCGCGCACGTGAGTAACGGCTCAGTGCCTCTATGGCGCGCACGTGAGTAGCGCGACAGCTTAGTACCTCCACGGCGCGCACGTGAATAGCGTCTCAGTACCTCTACGGCGCGCACGTGAGTAACGTCTCAGTACCTCCACGGCGCGCACGTGGGTTGCGCGACAGCTCAGGCTTTTATGGCGCGCATCTGAGCTCCGCAACGGCTCATTAGGTACCTTTACGGCGCGCACGTGAGTAATGGCTCGACAAGATCCCCTGACACGAATGCGTGTAATCTCGATGTCAATCCTGGCTAAGATTTGGAAGACTCGATAACTTTTACTCCTACTCTGGCTGACATTTATACTTAGTGAGTCGCTGACGCCTCGTTGTCCTTGCTTGAGTCCTGAGTGGCGAGTACCATGGAACTGATAGAAATGTGCACTGAAATGTTGATAGTGCTACTATCCGTATCGAATTCTGGAGTTCGGCGCATCTTGCTGCGGTGTTGGCCTTTGGTGCAGATGTCGCTAGTTATAGTAACCGACCCAGCTTGCTTCGAGACCCTTTACGCGGTCACAGAGCGGTCAGTGTTTAAGGTCTCGAAGGATCGAAGATTCAGACCCGATCCTGTCGAAAAAATAAATTCTTTCGATCCTGTCAATAAATACATTGACCAAGTTATATATGTAAACATCCGCATGGCCTGCAGCACATACACAACTAAAACGTGTCTGGGCTTAATACTTTTTCTGTGGCTGTCGCAAAATGTGCGTATGTTTATGATGACGTTCATGACGTCCCTATTATTTAGATTCGTGTCTTAAAGAAAAATATTAGTTTACAATTGCTTCTTTGGTATTCATACAAAGTTGAAGAGAGTATGCAAGATAGGACTTTCCAGACGATTAATTGATGCAGTGTTCGCCTTTTTAGGTTTATCAATGTTTTATACCATTTTGAAAGAAGACTGCCTATTCCAGTTTTTACTGTCACCTAGAGACATCTGCTTTCCTTCAACCTATTCTTTGTATATGTACGTTCACCTGGTAGTCTTTCAGTCGTAAGAGGCTGTACTCGGCGCTATACGCCTGTTGATTGTCCATGTGCCGCTTCCGCTGTCGTGTTTGCTCTGTTCGCCGATCAGTCTTCCGCTTCCGATGGCGTCATAGTGACGTCACAAAGGGTACTGGTGTCGCCCTGTTTGTCCTCATGTAGGTCGTGATTTCCGCAGTTTTATGTAAACAACTGATGAGGAATGTCGATCGTAGCCCGGGACGCCGCGTTCAAGGGTCCAGGGTTTGCGACAGCTCTGAGATCGATTCACCAATAATACGGTAATCGCTGAACTCCCGGCTCGCAACAGTTAATTGTCTCGTGTAATCTGCTTTCAAACATGAAGTTCCAATAATTTGGCCCAAACTCTTTATACCTATTTGTTATTTATCCAGACATTTTTACCCGTCTTAGGGCATTGGGCAGATCGTATTTCATAGGGAACGTTTTATTGCGAGTCATCGGTCTATTATTGACTGAGTTATAATTTTCAGTCAGTTCCGTGCTGTGCTCTGAGCTGCACAGATGACGTCACTTGTGGCGCCTGTTACAGCTGGCGCTGTTCGTGTACGACATCAGCAACTACACGTCGTTTGAGAACCTCGAGTCCTGGCTGATGGCCGTCAATGACGCCACGCGACATCAGACGCGCGCCCTGCGCCGCATCCTGGTGGCCAACAAAGGTTAGACACGTTGGCACTAAGGGACCATCATTGTGGAAGTCTTTCCATAGATCTTTCTTCTCTGCTTCGGATTGTATCACGGACACGTAGTTGTCAATAATCGCCCCATCTTGCCGACCATCAAAGCCTCAGACTACTAACACCGCGGCAGCTCCCTCGTTTTATTAACCCTATTCCTGGCGGGGGGGGGGGGCCTCAGGAGCCCCCCTGAGGTTTTTTGGTTATTTCTCCCAAACGCGTTGAGCTAGGAAGCTCAAATTTTCTGAATTTTCCTAAAAGGCTTCTACGCAACATGTCTGAAAATTTTGAGTTGATCTGACCTCAGGTCAGGTCACCAGAGGCGGTTTGGTGACCCTACCTAGAAAAGTTTGCAATCACGCCAGAGCTAGAGTTTTTGACCGATCAATTTCTTCTCTTCAGGCTTTAGTTAGGGTACCAGTATGTGCAATTTGTATATCTCGGAATTTTGATATCGGTGACCTAAGGTCAGGTCAGTTTCGCGACCTCCCCATTATAAGTCAATGGGGGAAAAATCAACTCCCTGTTTTTACCACTAAAACGGGTCGGAATGGCCCCATATACCATACATGACTTCATATACGATCAACCTTCACTACCTTGAGGTCTGTTTTGCTGTTGGGCAGCTGTGAGGTCATGTGACGTCATCAAAGGTCACCAAAGGTTTTTGGCCAATAACTCCGTACAGGAACAAGATACAGACGCGTGGATGGTCTCATTGTGTTCAGCTCGTCAAGACGCATCGAATGATATACATGATGACCTCGAGGTCACGTGACCTGAGGTCAACCTTTGATCTTGACCTTTCGAGGTCAACATATATATCATTCGATGCGGATTGACGAGAGGATCACGATGATGCCCTTAGTTTGTTCCTATCTTGACTAATTCGAAAGTTATTCGAGAAAAACTCTCCATATCTAGCGCCGCCATTTTGACTTTTTCGACCCCTGTGACGTCATCTTTGACCTGACCTGAAAATGACCTTAGTAAAAATTGTAGATCTTGACCGTGCGTATCCGATGCCGTTTACCGTTTGTCGCTGCGATGTGTAGTTTTTGAAATCTGAAGGGGGGGCCGAATCGCCCCCCCCCCCCGCCAGTTTCTTGTCCCGGCGGAGCCCGCCAGGAATAGGGTTAAATGATGCTCGTGTTTCTCCGAGATCCAGGCGAGGTAACTGTTCCGTATTTTACGGTCTTTGCGGGTGTCTAATGGACCTTTGACCCTGTCCGTGTTCCCGCAGGTGACCTGGAGCATATTCGCGCGGTCCGGGTGGACAAACACAAGAGCTTCGCGGCGGAAAACGACCTGATGTCATTCTTGGTCTCGGCTCAGAGCGGCGAGAACGTGAGTTCTGTTCGATAGTCCCTTATGGCGTATTATACCGACGTCGGTTGGCTGGGGGCCCCTGGCATGTGTGAGGACCTGTGACCACGGAAGGAGTGGCGTCATATTTTTCTCGGACGTTGCTGTTCTTATCTGATTGTTTATGTTCAAAGTTCATAGGACTGAATGTAGCGCAGTGAGAGTAGTTTCAGACGGTCGAATGAATGTTGATCAATTGCTGTTCCACAGTACTATTTATCGGCGATCAAACTCGTGTTAATGGTCATCTTAAAGTTAGTTTGGTTTGTTCAGGAGACTTGTGACAAACGTTGCTCTTCATAACCGGCTACTTAGTACTTACGGACGCAGCTGTAAAACCGATTGTCATTCGAGCATCTACTACAGATGATTGATTTTACACAAATTCAACGGACATTTAAATTATTTTCTTCGATAGTGTTTTGCGAGAAACTCGCTCGACATATTCGGTTCGTGTTTTATCCGCACCCAGAATCCACCGGGGATCACCGATCTAAGGACGACACCCCACCCGCCTGACCTCCCCTGCTCTCTGCTCTCGTGCTCCTCAGGTGGCGCAGATGTTCCAGCACCTGGCGGCGGTGACGGTGGGCGCGCGGCTCACTCGCGCAGACATGGAGCAGGCCTCGTCGGTGGTGCGTGCGCAGATCTCCAAACCCCGTCCGGAGACGGCGGCGGCACTGCCGCGACCGCCCACCGCCAGCCGCCTGCGGGTCAAATCCGAGGTCTGCGCGCTGATGTAGAGCCGTGAGGGAGAGAGGAGGGGAGAAGGGAGAGGTGTGGAGGGCGGAGGGAGGATGAAACGCTCCGGGGACATGTTTGGTGTGATTGGACAGGTTTGCCGCGATAAGATGCTGCTCATCCGTCGGTGCCTGGGCTGTTTGCGGTAGTGTGATAACATGACTCACACAGCACTTAACATATTGTATTGATCGTAACCCGGGAGCGGGAAATAGTCAAGGGCCATCAGCTGAGTCATCATGAGTGCCCACAATCGCGAAGAATGTTGACATGTGCCAGGTATCTCATATTAATCCCGCACAACTATGATACGAGTATACTGATTCACTTTAATCACCGTGTTATGTTGCGTGGCGCCTGAATAAGTCGATTGCATTATCAAATACCGATCTCAAGCCTCCGTCATGGCTGTCTGTGATGTTTTGGTGAACTTTTTAGCGCTAAAAAGACCAATGAATTATATGGTAGCGATCTTATATGCGGTATCCTACAGCTACAACCGTGGCAGAGAATGATAACCGAAACTGCCGATAAAGGGCAAAGGAATCGTTGCGAATTACCGTACATATATCATAGTTACGATAGTTACGAAAGATATGGCTAGTTGCGGTGTATATTTTTTTATGTTTATAAAATTGGATCTGAAACGTGATATATTGAATGATTAGGAGCCAGCTCGATGAAAAGGCATTGAATATCGCAATTAGCTTCGGACGAGGGTTGGCCGGCGATCTGGTCTATGTTTGTTTCGCTCTAGTTTCGTGTCGTTCGTGTTGCTCGCTGATACGACCGTAACCAGTCCTGGTCAGCGACGACAGTCCGTCCAGTACGTGGCAGTCCGATGTCGGGATGGATGTGGCTGGATGTGGCAATGTTCACCTGCCGTGGCGTCGATCTGGACTGCCCCGATCGAGGTGCTGGGTGCGACTGGCGAGGTGGTAGTAGGCACCTGTCAGTGTTTGCTGTTTCGTATGTATGTCGCTGGCTCGTACACAAAAGGTGTGCCTTCTAGATCATCGCAGTTTGCACTGCAGTTTTGTGTGCTACTCGTCTTTTAGCGAATATACGGCACTGGTACTCCCAGAGCCCACGAAGTCCCCCGGTCTCTTTTTTCCACGTTGACTATATTTTTTCATGACATTTGAATTACGAGATGGATTGCATGCACGCGCAAGTGATATGATGGCTGTAGCCTGTAGGCGCGCGCAGAGTCAGCGCGAATGCAGAGATATGTATGCCGGAGCACCATTTAGTAAGAAAAAGAAAAAATAGCAAAATCCGGGGACCGGGCCCTGGGGTGGTCCGTTACGTCACGTTCAGTAACCTTGAAATTGGTTCCTCTTCTATTTACAAGAAACACGTAAGTGTTCATCCGCGCTGCATACTATTTTATTACATATGCTAACTGATTTTTACCTCAAGATAAACTCAAAATAAGATTGCTCATTTACGTTACTCAATCAGCTGTGAAGACACTATAAATACACTATAAACGTCTAAAAAATCGTGATGTTCAAGGTACTATTTGTCTGCGAACTACATCAGCTGTTTTCATGAGAGCGAAAACAGGGCCATTGTGGCGCGCGGTGACAACACAAAGCTCGTGTGCTCAGGGAGGGGGAAGGGCTCTCTCTATCGTCTGGAGGTTTCGAAAGATGCTCTCCAGAGATGGCGCTAGTAAATTTGGCTGACATGACGTCATGCTAAAAAGTGATGGGTTTTGTGAGAGCAAATGTAATAATAGTTGAAAATTTTGTTCTTTTGCTTAATTAAAGGGACCCTCCCACCTTCAAAAAAGTTAATGAATTGGCATAAAAGTGATGTAGCGTGAATCACAAAGAGCGAAAATGAACATCTACCAAATTTTACCGGAAAATATTCAACCGTTTTCGAGATATAAGACTTTTATTTTTGTTTACTTTTTGGGAACTCCGCTGTTTCTATGACGTCACATAAAGGTTTTCTTTACGTCGGCATTTGGAAGCAATAATTTGGTATCAAAGTGCGACAAATATTGCGCGAATGATGCGTTTATCTCACTGTTTATCTTATCAAGGTCAATATATGATGGCCAACAAAGGATTCCAGTACAATTCTTCTTATGGCATTTTTTCGTATCGCAATTCTTCGTCTGCAAATCTTCGTCAGGGCATTTATTCGTATCGCATTACTTTGTCTCGCATCAGGGTATATGAAAATCGGCTCGCATTTCTTCTTCAACGCAAATATATGCAAGAGTAAGCATTGATGGACAAATAAATGCACCGACGAAGATTTGTAGACGAAGAAATGCGGACGAAGAAATGTCATGCGAGGATTCGTTCGGGTACCATGACATTTATGTGATTTCAAAGTCAAGGTTCACAGCTGATCTGCTAAATCGGGCCTTGGTAACAACTGGATTTCCATTACGTCATGGGTGATGATGTCACACCACGGGTGACGTTTCACTGCTGCTGCTGCTGTCCACGGAGGGCAGCGTTTGTGAGTGGAAAACAGTAGCAACATTGTAAATGAAGGCAGTATTGGCGCTTATGCTACATATGAAATTTATAACAACATATTGATATTGGTGAATGTTTATTTTTGTTACTTTTCATAAACCCTCCATTTCAGAGGGTCTGCATGCAAAATTTCTGTTATTTTTTAGAGTCAAGCTATTGTACTAAGGGATTTATTTTGGCAATTTAGTCATTTGTTAGGTTATAAGGCTGCAGAAACTTTTAGTTGAGGTTGGTATCCATTATCCAGTTGCAGCTATAATCGTGTCATATTTTGTATCATTTTCTGAACATGTAAACACCTACCTATATGAATTCAAATTTTGTGATTGTAGAAAAGCAGTTACCCTCACATTGCAGCGGGGATTAGAACAATTAACCACACTTGTTATACAAAAAGCCTGTTTGCCATCAATTTTGGGAATCCAAATTGGGTATTGGTAAGGTAGATGTAGCACAAGCTGCCCGATGCACGAGAATGGGTCTTTCTAACCAAACCTTACCTAACCTGACCTACAACCTACAGCCTTAAACCTAAAATTTACAACCTACGACCTAGTCCTACGGTATGGCATATCACAACAGCTTGTGCTACGTCTGCTAGTGCTACCATGACCCAACTTTGTGCCAATTCATACCAACTTGGGATGACAGTCACTGCAGATGACAGATGTGTGCTGACCATGCAGGTCTTTGTTACAATTGCAATTCTATTGTGTTACAGGTTCGGCGTTCTACAGCTGCGACCCGCCATGGCTGGGCCACCGCAGCGGCATCACCTTCAGGGTGGACCTGCCCGTGGCCACCCGCCGGTCGGACCCGCCTGCAGTCCGCAGGGAAGCTGCCCTGCGAGCCATTGCAGAGCTCCCGCACCCGGACGTCACTATCTGGTCGGACGGCTCGGCTCGCGGCGGACGGAACAGGGCGGCGCAGGCGCTGATCCAGTTCCACCACCTCAACAGAGAAGAGACCGTGCGCGCTCCTGCAGGGGCGGTCTGCTCCAGCCTAAGAGCAGAACTGACCGCCATGCGCGAGGCGTTCGCGGCTGTGGCCGGCCTGGAGGACGGGGAGTTGGCATCGACCAAGTCGGTCCGCCTCCTCACCGACTCAAGGTCTGGGCTCCAACTACTTGGCCGCGGCCCAGCTAACCAGACCATGGCCCTGGCCGCCGAGGTGTGGAGGCTGCTGAGTGCTGAGCACCCTCACCGAGAACGGCACCGAGACGGTGCTCCAGTGGGTGCCAGGCCATGCCGGGCTGGACGGCAACGAAACCGCCGACCTCCTGGCTGGCGAGGCCACGGCGGGCGACCAAGACAGCGCACCGATCGACCTGTCGAGTGCGCGGGCCGCCGTCACGCGCCATGTCCGGGAGCTGTCGCGACAGAGGGCAACCGCTGCCCACCCGCACCCGGACCCCACGCCTGGCCACGACTCCCTGGCGCGCTGGGGTCGGTGACGCTGTCCCAGCTGAGGACCGGCACATCACCGCTGACCCGTGACACGCTCCACAAGATTGGCCCGGAAGCCGACGACGAATGCCCCGCGTGCGGGGAGCCCGACCGCGCGGCGCACCTACTGACCGATTGTCCGGCCTATGAGGCGGCCCGCCGCCGCCGCTGGGGTGTCGACCCTCGCCTGGTCGACGTCCTCGGCGGCCCGGCGACGAAGGTCGTCACCTTCATCGAGGATGTTGGGCGGACCGAGCCGCCGCTCGACCCGCCTGCGCCGCCGCCCCCCTGAGCGGGTTGGCAATGGGATGCAGAAGAAGAAGAAGAAGCAACTGCCAGCGCGCCACGGCGGCGAAGCCGAGTTCCGCCGCTGGACCGCCCGCGCAATGGCCAGCACAGACAAGAGACAACCGAATCACAACACCTACAATTACGTTATTATGGTATTGACATTGTTACAATTAACCCTGCTCTTTCGAGCGTGGATGCACGCTGAAATTGTCGCATAATTCCATGCAGCTTCCACCCTTCTGCAATACAAAGTTTGAATACAAAGTAGTCTTACAATAGGTTTAGAACTTATGTGCAGATTGTCGATGCTGGTTGACTTGATGATTGGAATTGTGTTTATCTGTTTATCTGTTTTGACTTAAATATATGGCCATGTACTATGGCCTACCTTGGGAAGTGTCTCTGATTTCAACAAAACATTTTTCATCAGGATACGCTGCAGGGTACATAGTACATACGTAGTGAAAATTTTGAGCATGTATGGGTGCGCATGTGGAGATGTAGACTGCGAATGAGACGGACTACGACGGTTTTTGAACCAATTAAATCTGATTGACAACATAATGTAGGATTAAAAACTGACTGTCAGAAGAATATTCACAGAATATTCACTTCACCCAGTACAACGAAAAGGGAAAGTCAGGAAACAGGCAGGGTACATCTCGAAGATCAATCAAATTGCAGGTGCCGATTGGTTATGGTTCATTGTAGCTCAATGTACTGCCTTGTGCTGCTTTATTGATTGAAATTGCTTCCAGCTTGTATTGAAAGAAGTCATTATGGAAGAATTAAAAAGGTTCTTGAAAAATTTAAATACTTTGAATTGATATTTATGCAGAATTATACACCCGTATCATTCTTTACATGTCAATATTTGTATATTATCTAGCATATAAGAAAATAGTGGCCTCAAGTTTCTAGAAAATATCTGATTTTACTCTCAGAGCCACTGCAGATCCCTAAAAAGTTAGGAGCCGTCTTCATTATTGAATGTATAAACCCAAATAAATTATCACTGCTCAAAAGTGGAAGAAATGACAAATGAAATAAAGTTTTCCTACAGCGTTGCAATCCAGATTTCAAGATAGTGATGGGCGCACTAGAAAGCAAGTAAAAGTACTCCACAAGGCAAAAGTAAGGAACAAGAATATCCTTATACTGTTTCAGAATTCGGTAACAAACATTTTTTGTGTGTTTTAAATACCCGAACAAATCGATTCCAGAATCAGTCTTGATAATATTATATGGTTTTTGTATGGTGTTGGTGGTACTTGAATGACCAAAGTCAGTACATGTCCATCACCTTTCGATATTTCCGTGGTGCTCGTTCCCATTTCATAGCTGCTCACGGTGTTTTCTGCTGACGTCATATGGTGCTGCTCCACTAGCGCCACCATACGGCGTCAGCTGGCGAATTATCCAGTTAATACCAGAGCCCGCTAAATCAAGCCAAGAATCCAAACTATCAAAAAACTATAAATATTTGTTTGTCTGTCACAGAGGTCTCAAGCAATATAAGGTTGACATATGTTGAATCAAAAATCTACTGCCACAACTCACATCTCCTGCCTTAGTTTATCATTGTTGTTTTAACTTGCTTTCAAGAGAAACAGAAGCCAGTATCTGATATCACTTCAGATGATTGTTTCAAGATCTGAGTTCAAATGGAATTAAAAGCAAGATCAAGATGAAACAGGGATTATTGCTGTTAAAGTAGTTTGGCCATGATACAACAGGCACATAAATCATTAGCCAAATCAAATACTGGTTGGTTTGTCAAGATGTTTGTTGTCTGTCGTCTGTCGAGCTGCTATGAACACTGAACGCTCTCACTCTTACTTTAAAGAGAGTAGTTTAAGTTGAATGGTAGTGAGCTGTAATTAGACAAAGCAGCTATTCAGTGCTCACATCAAGCCAGGCTAGGAAATGGCATCAACTGTGGTGGGAGGAAGCAGGTTCGGCAGGCCTATGTTGTAAACTTCTGTTGTGTCTTGTGTTTGATCAACTGATGTTTTCTGCTCTGTTTTGTGCAGTGATAGTAGCAGGTAACTGCATGCTTGTCAAATTATGTGAATAAACGAATTCATAACATTGCATTTTTCTCTCCATGCAAGGAACAAGTAAGATGTTGTAGAAAATGTAATAGAGGGCTGCATTGCTGATTTCATGCACTTTATCAGAGCTTTATTTAGAATTGCTTTCCTGAAAGCTACACACAGGCCACAGCACTGAAATTCACAATGTCATAGCTTTTGGCAGAAAAAAGAAAAGACTTGCCTAGGTAAAATTGGCTGAAAGTATGGCAGAGCAGGTCTTGATGCGTATGCCCATCCGTGTGCTTGCCGAAGCCGAACTGACTGCAACACATTAACTCTGACCCACCATGGTGGCTGGCATATCCTGAACTTTCACCACTCTAAACAAGACAACTTTCAGCCCTCAGCATTGTATTAAAACACTGTACATGGCAGTTGACACTCAAAATTTGGTTCAGTGCCATCCACGGACAACATCAGTCGCCATTCACCAGGCCAGTAAAAACAGAATAGATAATAGCTTCAAACCCATGTAGTCAGAGTTACTAGGTCTGCACCTCAAAACAAAATCCAGGTGACATTCACCACGCCAGCAAAAAAACAGGTAGGTACTTAGGTAACGTAACAGCTTCAAATCTGGTAACATGTTGGTCGGACTTAACACTACCATATGTACATGGAATAATATGATACCAAACAATAGTGCAACCATTCTGGACAACAAAAGTGTATGATAAAATTAATTTAGAATACTTTGGCAGCATGATTTACGAGCACAGGCAGGTGTTACCTACCAGCCTTCTCAATGCTCGTAAAACCAACATTGTAGTTTTGATTTTACCTTACATGATAACACACTTGGCTGCAATGGCACATTTAATTTAACACTGTGAAAAGACCAGTTATAACCACTTCACAAGCACAATTGCACCTCATGCCGACATCCTTTTCCTAAGACAGTCAGCAGCATCTTTCGTCAAAACTGGAAGATCAATCCCCTTTCAACTGTTAACATCAAAAATATTTCTTCATGGTGTGATCTCCTATGGAAAACTTGCGGGAAAAGAATTAATGTCAATTGTCAGCTCTTCAAATTTCTTTGGACTTAAACTTGCAGTACCATATCCAGTTTGCTTTGATATTTTGTTTTTCATTCCATGTTGAAGTTGAACACCAAGCTCCAGATATAGCAGGCAGCTTGATCATCTTCGGCCTTGGTATAATATCAGTCCAAGTTCCAGTGGTGGGTATCTTCTAATATTCAAATTAAAATGAAAAGCAATAGGCTTTCTCAGCGCCGACGACGGATTTCACGTTGATAAAAAAGGGAGCTCAAGGTCAGCAAAACTCGGGTTCAAGAGCCCTGATCGGCGGCCGGCTAGTACTCTTGCCCGCGCTCACATACGTGCACGTTACCCCGGCAACGGGCTATTGACCAATGAGAAGCGAGAAAAGTGTTACGTCACTGCGATTTTTCATATACCTGTGCCCCCCGGACGTGACGTAGTGTGCTCGCGTGCGTGCAGGGTCTCTGCGATCGAAAAAGAGCGCTAGCAGCGCGCCACTCGACGCCGCAATTGTCAAAAGCGGCGTGTTAGTATGCTTTATTATGAATGATGTGTGTAAAAGTGAGTTTTTATGTTGTTTATTTGGAGGTAATGGTTGGAATAAATTAAGTTATTTTTATTTCTGTTGATTGGAGTTTTTATTCAAAAGATTTCGGTCTATACCATTTATATTTACTGAAAATACCTTCGCTTGAATAAATTGCAGATATTTGGCAACTGAAGTGTTAGGTAAGCCTAAATGATATGTAAAAAGGTAAGAGACACCCTGATTATCATTTGAGAAACGAAAATATATGAATTTTCCTTATAAGACTCGCTCAATATGCTACTCCGCGGTTTATGCCCCGAGGGTGTCCGAGGGTTCCCGTTAGTTTGTCGTTGGCGCTCGGCTCGCGCGCGAGCCGACGTCACCGCCTGTGACGTCGGCTCGCGAAATACGTCATACCCTGCACACAAAATAGCCGGCTGCCGAACAGCGCCAAGGAATGGCGGGCGTTGAAATGACTGCTGACGTCATCAACAAACCGCTAATGGTTAAGAGATAGGGACTAAGCTGGTCCCACCCTGCAAGTAAAGGGAAGAAATTTCTTGAACACCATAAAGCTGCGGGGGTTGCGACCAGGATAAATGGTGGTTTCTGAGCCTGGCCGCAAACTTGGCTATCTCAACTCAAAACTTATGTTAAGGTGGGATGGTCCCTTTAAGAAAACATAAATATACAATTGTTCAAAACAGCGTTTTCCTCATTCATCCTTCATTGTTTTAAGAGGAATATAGACAGTTTAAATATTTTTTCTTGACCGCAATTCGCACACGCACTAGATTAAAAGCTGGAGTTTTGTGCGTTCGTAAATCGTGATTTGAGAAAATAAGTTGACAATAATCTTTTGCACTTTTGCTTTATAATCATTTTTCAATGCAGATAAATGCATTAATTATTCGAAAATAGGCATATCTTTGAAATATTATGATTTTCCACAAGCAAGTTTTCCCAAAAACTTGAACTACTTACAACTGACGAACGCATCCAATAATCTGGATGTCTTAGGATGAGTTCGTCATTTTTTTCCCAGGGAAATACGATACAGTTCAAGCTACTTTACCGATTTATTAGAGTACTTTTGCCAATGAATTAATAAATAAATGACAACAATTAATCTCATTATCAACCATACTCGGAAGAATTTTCTTCGCATAAGCGCGAACACATCCGCGCTTTCATGAAAAGTCACGCCTGTAGATGTCAGGACTGCTGCTTTATGTTTCGCAAGGTGGCGCAGCGCGCAGGGTACCGACTACCGAGGCTGAGGTCTCCAGACTCTCCACCACGATTTAACTTGGAAATGGCCGATGGGGAAGGTCTCACCCAAAAACGGACGCCCTTTTACACAGCTGCATAAAGAGAATGAATTATTGGCATAGCTGACCACACGTCCCCTCCCCCTCTCCGCCCCAGCTCAATAGGAAATATCGCCTATTTTCCTTAGTCAGTTATATTCTGACTAATTTCTCACTCTTCCCAGTAAACCTTAACATGCATGATGCAGATGTCCACTGCGTAAGTCGTGTGCTTCCGTAAGTGTGCCAACTATATAGTGTTGCCTTCACTCTACAGTGCCTACTGCTTCCCCATTGTCGTTATAATTGGTGATTCTCAGGTCAAAAGTTACACAGTGGTCGCAGAGAACAATCGTTTCAACAAATTAACGATTCAAACCGTTGCATTCTACTTATATTCCGGTCACTGGTCAGTTCTGCTACTAAACGATTCCGGCAAAACACTCTTTAGGTTATGTATTAGCGAACCACCACACAAAATTCGCCCAATCAATGGTCAGTTATTACTGCTGGGCTGAACCGTCATACGCTATATAGCCTATTGCAGTCAATATTTTCAGAACGATACTGACTGACGAAACAACGTATTCGCGGATTCGCACATACGTTGGCACCCAGGTGGCCTGTCAGCAGCCGCACAAATCCGCACAGCGCAGCCGGGATTTGACATTGAGATGGTACACCGTAAAGCATGCCTTTCCACACAGGCACAAGCACAGGGAAGGGACACAAATTCTCAAAATCCAAACTTATTCCAATACTGGTCAATTACGAATAGGCATAAAGTTTTGAGGTTTTCTCATGTTCATTCTTCTTTCAACACACGCGGCAGACTGCAGCAGCTGCAGAACATCTCACAGAGCTGCGCTGGATGCAGTCATGAGCTGGGACACGGTTTGTGACCAATGACCGATCGGGGGTGCCAGCCTCCTCCCGGCACGCGATGCACTGGCCACCGCGCAGTCGATGTCGGGGCACCGCCGGCATTCGCCGACAGGGTTCCATCCGATTCGGTGTATTGGTGACAGCCCGAACAGTGACCCACGCGAAGCTGGCGGACGTCGATGGCCGATGAGCGATGCCCTTCCGCGACCGGCGGTGGCAGTCGGTCCCACATCAAGAACAGATACCAGTCATGCGGTCAGTCGGCGACGGCGCTGTCGCGAGCCGATCTGATGGTCGCGCGGTGGGCGTTGCCGACGTCCACCGGGACCGTCGACTGGGGGAGCGCGGCCGCCTCTTGGCCGCCGCCTCTGGTCGGCGAGCTCGTTGCGCTGTGGGACGGCATCCACTGCAAGTCGTTCACTGTGAAGCGGTCGTTTGACCGGACCTGGCAGGCGGGGAAAGGGGGCCTCAGATGAAGTAAAACCATCCCTCAGGCCAGCTTGAACTGGCTCTCCACCTCACCATGTTAGATAAGCGGACACCCTCGTGATCATCGCAGCGATGATTGCCAATTGGTGTGTCATTATGGGAGAGGATGCCAGCCTCCTTTGCTAGATAGTCTGCCTTTAATATAGTGCAGCCCGACCCATTGCCTGTGGCGCAGACTGGGCTTGATAATGCAGTGCAGGACACACCAAACGTAAGCGGCCATCTGTACCCCCTGTGCAGTAGGGCTGACTCAAGAGCCCAGAGTTGCCCTCCCCCACCATTCTGTGCACGTGATAACTGGATGGGACATGCCATGGTCAGCATCTGTTCAAAAGCTGCCCTAAGCATGTAAAGCTCCACTGGCATGCTCAAGCATGGTCACAGTCAGTTCTCACTTCTCAGTTGAACCTCCAATGGAAACCCATCACAAAGTAGAGATCAGGGCGCCTCTCACACTGCAGCACACTCAACGACTGAGGCACCATCTCATCACTTGCAGGTGGTTCTTGCCAGGAGCAATGCCAGCCACGCACATCAGGTGATAACAGCAGTGTACAACTGCAATCTACAAGCATCCATGTTCTTTCTGGTTTTCTCCTGTTGAGATCCACTGCCATGCATGAACTTGATGGGCTTTTGTTGCGCTCCTCCCATGTGCAGACAGGTTTCTGCTGAAACAAAGCAAAGCAAATGTGATTAATAATGGCCCTGTTTCACCATCCAGACACTGTGCACTGGTAGCTACGGCATACCATAGCATCACTCAAATGACGTTGCATGTGATCTCTTAGTTTATGATCAATCGCGTTTGGAACAGAGTGAGAGGTTCTGAAAAACCGTACCAAGAACAGAGGTTTGAGTTCAAATACTGCTAGCATGCTGCTGGTGCTGGTACCGCAGCGTGCTAGCGTTCTGGGATGCTGTCATAGCTTAGCGTCACAGTGAAGTTTGTTGACACTGCCATGGAAACCCAATGCTCTGACACAAGCAGCGCACTGCAGTGCTGAGCACTGCAGTGCGTGCTCTGCCGTGAAACACCACCCATGAACGTTGGTTGCATGACCAGGATGGAGCAGTGTGGCAGACAGTGATTTTAATTTTAATTGCACTTCCTAGAGATTAAAATGTTGTTGGTGAAATTGCTATTCATTATTCCTATTACCATTGTCTAAATTTCACATTTCAAGACAGCATCAGCATTGACATGTTATATAAAATAAGGTTTAGACTTCAGGTGGTCCCGGGTTCAGCTATTAAGTAAAACAAGGGCAAAAAATTGTCAAAAAAAATATTTTAAAAAAATACCTGCCTTCATCAACACCTCATCTAATCTAACCTCATCCTCATCTAACAAGGCCCTAAAAGCAAAACGTTTGAATAACAATGTAATATTTTGCAACCGCTGCACCATTACTGTCACGTACGCTATCCCTAGATTGGTTGCTGGTAAGTAGTGGTTGTCGTCATCAACTCGTCATGCAGCAGCTGATTGGGATGGGCGGGGCCTATTTTTATCCAGGCGATAGAGAGAGCCGGGGGAAGGTGTCTCACGCGGCTGATGTCAGTGATCTGCTGCTAGTTCTTTGTTCGGCCAGTGACTGAAGTTGCTGTAACCTACACCAAAGATTGTCATAGGAGTCACAACATAAGTTGGGAGTGGGAGGCCTCTCCCAACTCCTATACTAGTCATCTTCATTATCGGCCAGAAGTCGACCTCGTTCACGTTGTTCCTTTGTGCGTATGACATAGGACCGTGACAATGGGCAATTGTTTGAAGGCTCAGGCAGCAGACGACATGTCTCTGCTGCCTGGTTCAGATACAGGAAGATTTTCTGCATCATCAGATCAACTTGGCATACCACCTGTGTATGATCCCGAGGTAATTTGCTGAGATCTTTGCATGCTGTTGATGTTCAAGGTCATATGTCGTGTGTCATTTATGTAAGCTTATTTCCATGCTTTGCATGTTTATGAGCTCTAAGGTGGTATTCTAGGTGGATTATTTATCATTTAACTTTAAAGCTCATTTGCAACCTAAGCATTCTTTGATTTTGGAGTACGTCACATTCTTCGGAACTTTGAACTTGGTGGTAGTTTGCTTTCAGTTGACAATAGATTATTGATCCACACTTACACATGCCTACCTCTACAAATGATGATTTTGATCCATTGTTATAATGTGTATTTTCAAGTCTGTGGTAGGTATGTACCTGTGTATTTCTCATTGTCAGAGCATTAAGTGGTGTCTTGACCAAATGTCACATGTGTAGTGGAAAAGAAGTGTGGTATGAAATTACTAGCAGCTAAGTTTTGGATATGCTAAGCCTGGTTAGCTTGCCACCTCATAAATACCTATGTTGATGTGGAACAAGATTAGATTGATTGGTTAATTTATCATGATCAAGCATTAGTTGAGTGTTTCAGTTGATGTGTTTTGGTTTCACTGTTTTAATATGGGAAGTGCCTAAGTGACATAATGATAAAGAGACTTATCAAGTTTATCACTGTTTCTCTCTCTCTCCCCTCCCCCTCTCTCCCTCTCCTTCTCACTCCCTTTCTCTCTCACTTTGTCCCTCTCTCCTGTCCCTCTTCCTTTTGTGTTTCCTTAGTGATCCCTCCAACTATGTTCATCAAGTGCATAGTTGCATTCTTCTTATTTTTTACTCAGTCTTGTCTTTCTCATGGCTCTTCTACCTCTTACTCATTTTTATCTCACTTTTCTCTACATCCACATTGATCTGTCCGTAGATCACCACCAGCCCGGCCGGCCTCACAGCCGACAAAACACACCTTTCAGCTCTGAGCTCTATTGCCCGACTCACACGCTCACACACACCCCGGCGCCCCCCAGCGCTGCGTAGACGACCCCGCACAGTTATACATATCACTCCTCCACCGTAAGATAAAGGCAGTCCAAATCAGTAAGCAACAAAGGACTAGACATTCCTGAACTAAAACCGGTGGCTGTTGCAAAAAAAAAAGCGATTGACATCACACAGGGGAAAGACCTGCATGAGCACTATACCACTAGTGCCGTGCAGTTTACGTCTCGAGCAGCCGAAGCGGCACCCTTCGCTCGCGGTGTGAGCGTCTCACACTCACTGAGGGTGAGCTGGGGGATCCAACACCACCGCCACCCTCACGACCAGCACTCGCTCGACCAGAGACGCTCTCAGACAGTGAAGTAGAACAATCCGGAACCGGCAACACCTCCCTTTCCACCGGCGAGCCTTCGGCCGACCGAGCTCGCAGGTGATCCAGATGCCGTCTGAACACACGGCCATCCGGCAGCCTCACATCACACTGACTGCCGGAGACAGATGCCACCACGGCCGGTTGCCAGGGCCTCTGATCCACTGCTGACACATAAACCAGATCACCGGGCGCAAACTGTCGCACTGCAACCGAATGGCGGTTGTTGGCCAGCGTTTGGCGTTCCTGATTGGCTCGGACACGGTCGAGCAGGGCGCGGTCCGGCTGCAGCCGCGCCAGGTGAGTGACCAGCGGGCGCCCATGGAGCAGCTCCGCGGGCGTCACTCCCGTTGCTGAATGGGGTGTCGTCCGGTAATGGAACAGAACGCGGCTCAGACGCGTTTGCAGCGATCCATCAGTCCGCTTCTGAAGCCCCGTTTTGATCACCTTTACGGCGCTTTCTCCTTGTCCGTTCGACTTGGGGTGGAGAGGCGGGGAGAACACCTGCTGCACTCCATTACGCGCTAGAAAATGACGCAAAGCCTCTCCCGTGAACACCGCCGCGTTATCGCTCACCACCACGCGAGGGACACCGTGCTCCGCAAACGCCATCCGCAACCGCTCAATGGTCGCTTCTGCTGTAGCCGACGGTGTCAGGTACGCTGAGATCCACTTCGAGTGAGCGTCCACGATGACCAGGATCATCATCCCATGGACTGGCCCCGCATAGTCCATGTGCAGGCGGTCCCAGGGCGCATCCGGGTACGGCCACGGACTCTCAGACACCGGAGGTGCCCGCGGCCGGCTCAGCTGACAGGCCTGACAGCTCTCGACCGTCGACTCGATAGCTGCGTCCATGCCCGGCCACCACGCGTGGGCGCGAGCCTTTGCTTTCATGGCCACCACTCCAGGGTGGCCTTCGTGCAGAAGCGAGAGCCACTGCTTCCGAAGGGCCGTGGGCAACACGATTCTGTTACCCCACAGGACCACTCCATTTTGAGCACTGAGTTCGAGGCGACGCCGATAGAACGGTTGAAGTTCCTCATCCACTGGCTCCGTCCAACGACCGTTCATCACCGCCTGATATGCGCGCGACAAAACGGGGTCACAGTTCGTGCGTCGACGGATCTGCTCGATGCGGATCATCTGGTCCACCGACTCAAGAAGACAGACAATGTCCCCGGGGTCTAGAACACTAGCAGGGCACACTGCCAGGGGCAGGCGGCTCAGTCCGTCGCTGTGAGCCTGCCGTGCCGAGGGGGCGTACACCAGCTTGTACTGGTACGCTTGCAGCGCGAGTCGCCACCTGGCCACTTTGGGCGATACCATCAGCGGCAGAGGCTTGTCGCTGCTTAGCAGACCCAGGAGAGGTTTGTGGTCCGTCTGCACAGTGAAGTGCCGACCGCACAAGAACTGGTGAAACTTTTTTACTCCAAAGACCACCGCCAGTCCTTCTTTGTCCAGTTGACTGTAGTTGGTTTCTGCTGCTGCCAGGCTCCGCGATGCATACGCCACTGGCCGTTCCATTCCGGAGCAGTCCACTTCGGACAGCACTGCCCCGAGCCCGTAGGGGCTGGCATCCACCGACAGCACGAGCGGCAGGACAGCGGAGACTGCGTGCAGCGGGTCCGGGCCGGTCACTGCTGTGCCTGCCAGCGGGGCTGCCGATGAGGCGATATCCTGCAGGTCAGCGGCTGCTGTCTCCATCGCAGTCGCTATCTTGACAGCCAGTTCGAGCGACAGATTGTCACCTTCCTGCAGTAGCCGCTTCAGCATTCCCGGGTTACTTATCCCACACACGAACCGGTCCCGAAGCTGCTCAGTTAGGCGGTCTCCGTAGGCACAGTCTCTGGCAATGCGCCGCAGCTCTGCCAAAAACGCTCCAACTGTTTGTCCGGCTTGCTGCGTGGTACGGTTGAACCGGTACCGTGACACAATTATAGCCGGTCTCGGAGCGAAATGCCGCTGCGCTGCCTCCGCCAACTCTTCGAAAATTTTCGTGGCTGGCAGATCAGGCGCGAAAATGCTGCGCAGAGTTGAATACACTTTGGGACCACAGACGCTCAGAAACACCGCACGTTTCCTTGTCGCTGACGAGATCGCATTAGCAGCCAAAAACTGCTCAAAACGCTCTAGGTACTCGTTAAAGTCCGAGCCGTCGTCGCCGTACTCACCGACGCTCCCGATAAGGGCCGACGCCATGGTGGTTCCACCACCGGTCACAGGCAAGGCGAGAACGGTCTCAGCCTCGTCGCCACTTGATCTGTCCGTAGATCACCACCAGCCCGGCCGGCCTCACAGCCGACAAAACACACCTTTCAGCTCTGAGCTCTATTGCCCGACTCACACGCTCAGCTCTGAGCTCTATTGCCCGACTCACACGCTCACACACACCCCGGCGCCCCCCAGCGCTGCGTAGACGACCCCGCACAGTTATACATATCACACATTATTTATTATCCACACCAGTTTCAGGCTTACATCCTCTATGTAGCCTATCCATTTGCTCTTTTTGTTTTACTCAATATCTGTTTCTTTTCCTTACCAGTTTGACTCATTTTTATAATGCTTCCCTTCCTCTCAATTTCAACCCTTTCTCTTTTGGTCATGTTGTTTGAGTGGCTCATCTTGTGTCTCTGAACCCCATGAACCCTTTATGTGATGCCCTGACTGGTGAATATCCTGCACCACAGCACCAGCACCACCACCATCACCAGCAGCAGCAGCCGGAGCGGGCGGCCGTCTACTACCCGTCACCCAGTGTGGTGCGCACGGCCGCCCAGCTCACGGAGGAGGAGCAGGTGAAGATCGCCAAACGCATGGGCCTCATCCAGCACCTGCCCTCCGGAACGTACGACGGCGCCGCCCGGAAAAACAAAGAGTGAGTTCGGCACGGTGACTTCGCATTCGTTCGTCTTATCTTGAGATATAGCTGATATTTCGTTTGTGGTATTTATGTTATTTTAGCATTCCATTTACCTAAGGCATGCTATCCGTCAAACGATATACCTACCGCTACTCAAATGACGCGGATTACGGGTTTGGTTCGGTAATAGCACGATCTTTTATGTATGATAAATGCACATCAAAGCTCCATATTCCCTTGATTATCAGTTCTTGCTTCTCAGATCATTTGGCTGACTACGGTATAGTGTCAGTCTAAAAGTATTGCAGTATATGCCTTATTTTCATATGGACCTTTCCGAGAAACTGACGTACCTACGCAATCAGTGACGTAACGTGTCCTTTGTGAGACTCGTGTGGCGTCAGCGTGTTGTGAAGTCCCTCATCTATTATGCAGTCGGGTGAGTGGTCCATTACGATTCGTCCTGCGTCGTCAGAGGACAGGTCTGACCCGTCCCCCCGATGTGTCCCACCCACAGGTGCGTCATCTGTATGATTGAGTTCTCGGTGGGGGAGCGGGTGCGCTACCTGCCCTGTATGCACACCTACCACACGGAGTGTATCGACGACTGGCTGATGCGCAGCTTCACCTGCCCCAGCTGTATGGAGCCAGTAGACTCGGCGCTCCTCTCCAGCTACGAGACCAGCTAGGTGGCGCCGCTGCCGCACCTCAGTGTGAAACGTCACAGGACTGAGATGTGCTGGAGACTTCAGTGACGATTGCAGCTCTGTCGGAGCGCCGGGTCGGACGGACCACGGACGAGATTTCGGTCCACAGTCGTCACCCCACACCGATCTCGGCTGAGGCGGCAGGGTGTCAGGGGATGCTCTGATAACGTCAGTATGACGCCGTTATGACGTCAGTGTGATGTCGGTTTGACGTCAGTGCCTGCCAACAGCAGCCGGCGGGCTCGGTAAACGGTCGTCGCCGTGGGGTCTCTTCTGGTAACTGGTGCTGACCAGTGGTGCCCAACAGTGGTGCAGTAGACTGGTGTCAGTACCGGCTACCACTGAGGTAGGTCACTGGTGCTGGCCGCTCCGTAATGGCACTCGCTCGGGACGGGAGTCCCCGATGGTGACTGATCGGGACAGTCCCGTGCCGCGAGTAGGTCTGGGGATGTCCCCGGACAATAGGTGAGGTCCGTAGAGCTGGCAGACTGGGAGCTGTCTTCGGATTACCCTCACGGGCCGCGCGGCGTGCACCCGGTACCACCACGATGCCTTAGCGGGCATTTCGTGGGGGCCTGCCGACCACCGCGGCTGCCCGGCGGAGATGTGTTACTATAACCGCGACAATAGAGCGAGAGACTGTGAGCGGGTGGCCGGTGACAATATCGAAGGAGTTCTCTCACCAGAGACGGACTGGCGCGGACGCACCCACCCGGAACTTCTGAGCCGCCGCGCACAGCGGCCGGTGGGAGCGACACAAGGTCGCCAGGTCGCCGTCCGCCGGCCGGCCGACCGCGCCTCAAGGCCGTCGTCTTTCTTCCGTTTCCGCGGCTCCCGACGCTTGCTAGTGCTGTTTTTGGCCGGGGGCGAACTGCGCCCGCCCCGCCCCCGGGATCTCGGTCGCACTCGCCGCGCTGCCCGCCCCACTCGCCGCGCTGCCCGCCCCACTCGTGGTCGTGTTCGTTTTGTCTGTCTGTCTCTGTCTGTCTGTCTGTCTGTGCGGAGTGGTGTATTGGAGAGCGGGCTGAGGCTAGAGTGGACGGTGGACGTCGGTTCTCTCGGCTTGGACTAGTCGCATTTCGTGGAGCGGGCATCATACTATTGTGGGCCGGTGGCATAGAGTTTTATTTATTTATACTCGGCTCCTTTTAGAGGTTTATGATATTTTACGTGGAGCGTCGTAGGTGCGGGTGCTGTGAGCTGAAAGGACTGCCGAATGGTGCGGAGGGTAGCCGGAGTCAACAGAGGTCACCTGCCGTGACCCGGGGTCACCAGAAAACAGCCGGAGCCACCGGCTAGGTCTCGGTAGAAGTGACCGGTGCGTCTGTATCTTTAGGGTCATCTGTAGTCCTTCGAGGTCCGATAAGATTACCGTAGGTCCTGACCCACGGTCGTACGTCAGGTCAGGTCACTCGGGGTCGTCCCAGGTCACCTGGGTCGTCTGCGCTGCCGGGCGGCCAGCCGGCAGCAGTGGCCTGAGCGCGCGAGTCTTTCATAGCTCTGGATGCGTCTGTGCGTGCGTACGCTCGCGTGGCTGCGCGTGTGATGTGTCGTGTCACCAGGATCGGCGGCGGGCGGGTCTGTCCGGCAGCTCCCCATCCAGCCTCCTCGCTCTGCCCGGGACAGAGGGCCGGGCGCGCGGGACGCCGCCTCTCGGTGACGGCACGCGGTGTCGTGTGTACGCGCGTGACTTTGTAGTGTCTGTGGCGGTGTTTCACTGGAGATATGTAGAATAAACTGTACCTGACGGCTCCGCGTGTGGCGGAGACGAACGAGGGACGGTGAGTGAGCCTGGAGCTGGTCGGAGGGAAGAGAGAGAGAGAGTGGAAGGGAGCTGGTCGAAGGGGAGAGGATGGGACACAGGACAGGTGTGACATTGGGTGGACAGAGCTGTGCCAGAAATAGCGGACTGAGCCTGGGAAGCCTAGAGTACGACTCATCGGAAACCTCACGAGTGTCGGTAAAACGTAACCCCGCCGGCGGCCGAGGCGGGGGCGGGGGCGCCGGGGTTCGAGCGTAGTAGGTCGGGGTGGCTGTTTTCACACCAGTGTTTGTTTGGTCTGTGCGTTTCTCTTCTCGCAGATAGAGACTGAGGGCAAATAGCTCAGCAAATACGGAATGCTATCTGAGCGGCTCCCATAAGCGTAGTTGTCCAAAGTGGGACTATCGGTCGCTGTTTATCGGTCGTTGCTTTTTTAGTTGGACTTCATGTTCCAAAACCTCTCTAGAGATGTGTTTTCAGATCTTAACTAAGCCACAATGTAGTGCTACTTTGAGCTGTAACGACTCAAGCATGTGGGCATTCCACACAGCAGATGGAATAATCACGGCAAGATAAATCACGGAACGACAAGACGATCTTACTGATGGAGTACCTACACTTACAGAGCCTCTGTCAAAAGGGCAGCGCCCCCCTAAAAGAAGGAATATTCAGTTGAAGTTTTTCCTGTGGCGGAATCGATCGGTCGGCAGGACGTGTTCCGAGTCCCGAGGACAGCAGCAGGTTATCGGTTATCGCACGGTTATTTGCCGACGCTGCTGTGCGAGTGGTGCCCACTAAAGTTTCGCATATTGCCGATAGGTGGCGGGGTTCAGGAGGGCTCACGTCATGTAGGTGGCAGTAGTGCAGTGAAAGAGACCCAGCAGTGTTGAGGTCCTGGGGCAGAAATGAATGGCATCCATGGATATGGACACGGGATGTATGAATAGAGCGTGAAAGGAAATTTCATTGGTGCTGAAAAAATATTTATCCAACTTCAAGCAGCCGTTTAAACATCATGGCCGAGAACAAAAAGTAATGAAGGAGGTGGGTCATTTTACCTACAATTCAAGGAAAAGCTACACTCTGCGAACCTTTTTAATTAGGTAGGTAGGTACACTTATCACTCGCAAAATGTCAAATCTTACTTTATTTCATTGAATGCCATACGGATACGTCTTTCAGAAAAAGTAACGACGAATCTAGTCACAACGTGACCACGGCCGATACCTATGCATCCAGCGGCATCGCTGAACGATGATTGTTTTGGTGAAATTAGGTATGCCCATGCATTTAGGTAGGTACTTGTGTAGGTATAGTGAAAGTTTTCCTAAGGACATGCTTTCGAACGACTTTCCTGACAATTCTTGACACAAGCTCATAAGGCACGCAGAAGACCAACATCTGAGGTTGCACTCACAGCGTGCCTACTATTTGCGCCGTGCAGCAGGGCGCCTTTTCAGGCCATATGGAGCACGTCTGAGGGGGCGCCGTGCCTCGCCGGCGGCCGTCCGTGCGTGCGCTCCGACTGCCGGGCCACGGGGCGCCGCGCCGCCGCCGACCGCCGGGGCCGGGGCCGGGGCCGGGGTCGGCGCCGGGCCACCCTCGCGTGCGCTCGCCGAGCTCAGGTGGCGCGCTGGCCGGGCCGCCGGCGCGCCGCGAGTTTATCTTGCCGGGCGGACTGCGGCGGCGGCGGCTCCCCTCGCCGATCAATACAGGGTCCGGCGGCGGCCGGCGCCAGGCGGCGCCACCGTCACGGCGCCGCCGCCGGAGCCCCGAGCCGCCGCCGCGCGCCGCGCACTGCGCCACGCCGCGCCGCAAAGCGCCGCTTCGTTATCATACGAGGGAAATGTTTGGAAATTGGTCCCTCCGTAATAGCACAATGTTGTAAATAGCGTAATGAATGAGCCCGAATGACGCATGGCTGGCTCGCCAAATGTTTGAGCACGCGTCGCCATGGTAACGCTCATACACACAGGTGCCGGCCGAAGCACCGGAACCAGGCCGGGTTCAAATTATAAATTGCACCAGAGTCGACGACAAAGGTACTATCCACGCCCACATCAGCATGTAGATTGAATAGCCGAGTGGCGACATAGGTGGGCTAGCCGGACAATTACTGGAGATTCGTCTCCTGTCCGTAAGTTGTTTGAGCTGTGCGTATGAATTCCATTTCCCGTTAAAGCTTATGTCCAAAAGGGAGCCATTTTCTGATGACTGCCACATCCAGCCACGGGACACTCTATGAGATCGAAATTAATTGAGGCGGTGGCACTGCGGGCTAAACATCCTCGTCACCGTCTACCGTCTCTCATTCGACCCCCATGCGGTCAGCGATCACCGGCCATGAGGCCAAAGGGATACCCGTGGGGGATGCGAAGCGCCTAACGAGAGACGAAACGCGGAGCGTCCAGCGCCTGACGAGACGCCAACGCCACACTCATCAGTGTCGAGACGATCCTATGACTGCTGACCTGACAGCAATCCTTAATAACCAAGACCGAACTCAGAGTGTCGAGAGTGATGCAGCTTATAGGTATCGACACACGACTCACCAGTGCTGGTGGAGAACTCTGAGCCGATACGCGACCAGTCATGGTTTCGATGCGACACTCCCAGCGATGGCACAAAGCTGAGTGCCTATGTGTGACTCATAGAGTGTCAGCATAGCTACCAATGCTGACACGAAGCCCCGGAGTGCCTTTACTGCAATGGAAGTGCCGATAAAAGCTCAAAGTTCTGACACGAAACTCATGGTGCTGGAACGGAGTCCAGAGTGCCAGCACGGAACTCAGAGTGCTGATAGGGGACTCGGAGTGTATGAACAGTCACCGTTCGTTCGGAGCGGGACTGCGGGTAACTGGGCCCAGCTGTGTACACAGCCCGGTGTTTGCGGGCACCTCGGCCGGAGGGTGACTATGGGGCACCGCTCGGTGGGGACACAGGCTGGCACTATGACACTGCACAGCACTGCGCTGGGCAGGGCTGGGCTTATTATAAGTGCGCTGGGCTGACTTAGTGTGTTGGGCTGGACTGAGTGTGTTGGGTTGAACTGGGCTGGACTTGAGCACGCCGGACTGGACCTTGGTGCGCTGGCTCGGTCTGAGCTAAATATTCTGGGCTGAACTTAGTGCACTGGGCTGAGGGCTCAAACTACGCTGGACTGTCTCACTAAGTTGAGTGCGCTGGCCTGAGTCATCCTGAGCTTCATGCACTGGGTTAGTGTGAGTTTCCCCACTGCGCTGGATTAGCTCACTGAGCTTAGTGCTCAGCTAGTACTGGGAGGAGCTCAGTGCTCAGCTGAGCTCCTTACTCTAGATCTGGTGTCTGTCACGATACGCTGACTTACAGACTCGAAACTGGCCGGCCTTATAATCGCCGACGAGCCATGTTATGGAGCCAGGGTCGGGCAGGCTGAGACTGAGGCTATAGCTGGGGCCGGCGGAAGTCACAATCCCACAGACAGCTAAGCTTATATTCGGTCGGAGTCGGGCTTAGCGTGAGTCAGCTGGCCGAGTCGGGACGGTCGGGTGAGTCAGCTCTGACCCCTGACCCCTGTAGCTACAACACAGTCCGTCTCAGTAGGGGAAGCCGGGGGAAGCCCGGCATAGTAAGCTCTTTTTCATTTTTATTACATACCATACGTGCTGTATAAAATGTTGATATCCTGTTAGCTAGCTAAGTTCATTGGCCGTGTCTTCCCAAAAATTCGGTTTCGTGGAATAAGTATAAGGTTGAGAAAATCGAGTTTTAAAAAAGTGTTGATTTTTCTGGGGTAAGCCCGGCATAGGGGTAACGCCGGCCACCTCCCCAGCGCTTTACAACGAGTTGATGAAACCATTATGTGTCTTCCAAATATTAACGGAAAGTGAAATATTAAGGTAGGGGAAGCGGGGGGAACACCGCCACTGTGGGAAACACCGCCACCCATCTGGCGGCGAAAGTATGAACTATAAAGTGTAAAAATCCGTTATTTCCTATTAACCGCACGAAGGTAAGCGTCTTCTGATTTATGTTCCGGTGTTTCAGTGTAATCGAAGCTCATTGTGGGCATTTAAAGAAAAATGCACATTCTCTTATAAAAATTCGATGAGTTGGGAGCACTTTTGAATGTCTTTAAGTAGAGACTCATTTTGATTTACTTGATTACATCGAAAAATAACTGATCGGCTTGTCCAGTAAGATAGGTTTGCTTGAACCGTGTAGTACATTCTTGCCGCTGGCGATTTTTGCTTGTGATCACTTATTGGGGAACACCGCCACCCCGTAGCGGTGTTACCCCAATTGAGGTTGCGGTGTTTCCTGTTCGTAGCGTGATAAGTGATGAAATTCCAAAGACACGCTTTATTTATGTTCGTAGATGTTCCTAAGTCGGGAATAAGCAGCTTATTTGACTTTTTATTTTATATTTTTCATGCATCCCGACCAAGCACTTGCCAGCTGTATAAAACTGGCAAACAGCTGATGAACCTATACCTATTTAGGTGTCCATTACCGATTATTTGCGAAAATTACCACTTACCGACAGGAAACTCATCGCACGCGATCTCTGAACAATTAAAAGCTTTCGTAGGGATGGGTTGGGTTAATATCAACACCGGTGGCGGGGTTACCCACACAATTTGTAGGCGGCAAATATGCAAGGTATTTTTAAAAGTCGTGATACATGAAAACCTTTTAGGAGCATGCAAAATAAGTACCTAAAACACGTGAGCAAATGTTTAAATATTGTAACCAAGACAATAACTACCAAGAGACTTCACACATATTCTCTCATTTTGGCGAAAAGCTTAGGGGGCGGTGTTACCCCGCTTCCCCTACTGATTAGCTCTGGACGTCTTAGAGTTTATGTCACTACTGGTATTTTAGCTAGCGTCTACCACATATACAGTACAAGTCGATGAAAATCGTGATGCAAAATTGACAAAAAATGTGTATTTCAAAATTCCTTAAAATGTCTATGCATCATATTGCATATCATTCGACTCGGCTGATGAAGAAGAACACAACGACACCATGTTTCAAGCTCTAGCTTCATTGTCTGTCGCGTTATCTGCAAAAACGTAGTTTGACCCTAGTTGACCTTAAGTGACATGACTGGCTTTGTTTATGATAACATGTTTATTTTCGAAATTTATCTTTGATATAGGTGTAAACCAAACCTGCTCAGCACCTATTATCTCATGGAAAACAGTGGTTTAATGGCATTGCTCTCGGTTGGGGGTAAGCTTGGCCACTCGCCCGGGGTTACCCCAATGTGCTAATTTTTATTTCAGAACAGCGATGTTCGAAAAAATGTCATACTTAAGCCAGCCTGCCTCGTCACCCCTCACAACAAACACTTTAACGGTCCTTACATAACATTCGTATAAATATTAGTACTGTATGGTATAACATTAACAGTGCAACATATCTCACTTTTTAGCTAAAAACCCTTAAAATATCATTTTTGCTCTATAACTTTAACAATATGCAATTTTTGTTAGCCTTCACTTTTTTTGCTGGCGTTACCTTAGCTGCCACGCTGAAAGGACAAACAGTTGAACATTTTATTGTGAATAATTTAGCCGGAAACGGGGTGGCCGGGCTTCCCCCGCGCACGGGCTTCCCCCGGCTTCCCCTACGGGGTGTCGTCACTGTCGTCTATCCCCAGTCCGCCCTTAGCTCCAGACGCACGCATGGTGTCATCGCCGTCCCCACCCCGTCCTGCAATCCTGGAATGCTGTAGTCAGCGGTCTATCCATTCAGTCCTGGCGCATGACATCACCGAGGTCCGAGGTGCAGTACCAATCCTGATACCCATGGTGTCCTTATTGTCCCCAGACCGAGACATACCTATATGAACTCCTAACACACAGAAGTGTCATCAAAGTTGTCCTTCACACCGAGGGGTCACCGCCGTTCCCAACAATCCCCAACACACTGCTGTGCACGATGTTCCCATCCGATCCTAATCCGGGTGTCTGTCGTCCTTCCGTGAGTCCGTGACTGCAGCGGTCGTCCTCCGTCTCAACCAGCGAGGCGAACCATCACGAGACCAGACAGGCGGGGCCCGACCCAGCCCCAAGACCCGGCCCCACAGCCCCGCGCGGGCCCAGAGGTCGCTTAGGGTCAGTATACGACCAGCACATAGTGGAAATGTCTGGTTCGTGCGCACGCACAATGAAAAAGCAATTAGTGACCGGTAATACCTTCAATCCATCAACGGCAATCCATCTGACAGTGGGGCAATGTCATACAATATACCGCGTATTTTCCTAAATGTATTGCATCACCGTTCGGGGATGGTTTTATGGACGACTTACTTTGAACCGAGCGGCGGCTAGCGGATTTCCCTTCTGGTTAATACCGCTCTATGCCAAAGGATAATGTGAAACGTTTTAGCGATATTGGGGACAGACTGACATCAAGTACACCATAGGTACTCCATAGTTCAAACGTTTCTACGTGCACCGCACAATGCACAAATTCCACATTGCACAATGCACATGTCACGGGGAATTGTGTTATCAATTACCGGGTCACAGTAAAACAGATGTTCTACCAGGATTGTTTTAACTTTTTTACACAGTACCGACTGTCATGATTTCCTCAGCACGTGGCAATGGTAGGCATAATTAACTCTTCTCTGGGTTCAATTATCGTTTACATTCAGTGCAATAGCGTGTAGCGTGCCTAATATCAAGTTAAAGGGTTAAAATTCGTCCTTTCAATGTAGGTAAATTAGCCATGTAAAATCTAAACGAATGTTAATTCGTTACACCTTTGATCGAATCGGTAAATTTTTATTCGCCATGCTTATTGCTTGTGCAGGGTACGAATAAATGCACCCTAAACAATTTCTCGGAATTCTTTAACTCTTAACACATCACACACTTTAAATTACTTAGCCCCAATAACTAAAATCTCGACCACAGTAAATTTAAGTTTAAGCATTGGTTTTTCAACTTATAATAAACAGGGATAAGGTCATTTCATAACCTTGCACTAAACAGTTCCAAGAACATGATACCTAAACATTAGCATGTGTCATTCATGACAAGAAGGCGTGCCGGGTATTTTCAGACGCGGTCATTTGATTTTGGCACGAATATGCATGCATTGACAGTTTAGGATTACATTGGTGATTAAATACTTCCTTCTAATAAATATCGAGCACTTAATTGAAACATGCCATTTCCACCTTTCAATTTATTACCTCATTAAGCTTAACTTCTTGTTCAAGAACGGATTTGTACTTACCCGAGGCAATCATTTAATTGCTAGCTTCATGTTTGCTGAATTTAGCATCGAATATGTCAAAAAGATTGTTTGTTTTGTTGGGTTTGGCCCTTTCGGTCGACAAGACCATTGCAGAGCCGGAAGGATGATAGGAATAAGGGGGAGACATTGGTCTGGGCAGGCACCCTAGTGAGTCGCCGGGGCTGAGCCCGTCCAAAAGGACAGGCCACCCAGCCCCAAGGCACTCACTGCACCCGGCTACGGGGTGCGCTCCCTCAGGAGCAGCGGTGCCGCTCCAAGGGAGCAGCCCGCATGAGATAAAGTTGCCTGTCCAGCCCGGAGGGGGGTTGAGGCGTGGAGGAGAAGGATTTCAGTATCCTGAGGATAGAAGCACGGATAGGTGAGAGAGTCAAAAAGAACATCCGCTATAAATTTAAAGAAGCATAGAAACCATATCGGTGCCTATATGCGTACCTGATCAGGATCCAACTAACCCGTTAAGAAAGGGAGATGCAAGTTTCCTGATTTTTTAATTGCTTATGAACAATTCAGTACCTACCGAAGCGAAAACTGACCTTTTCAATTCAGAAAAAATATCTGGGCAAAGTATACGTCAACGTAACTTTAGAGACGTTTTTCGGCTGCTTAGAAATATTATCGAGACGTGAGTGAAACTGAGTGAAGACGTTCTTTAGATATTTTACTTGCAATTGCCAGATGATGAGACTTAAGCTCATAAAGCAAATGCGTTGGAGCTATTTTCGTCAGCCCTTGCAAAAACCGTCTTACCACATGGGTAAAACGGCAATGTGACTAGGGTCAGACGGTTAAGATCTTTCACTGACCGCTGCAGCTGGTACCTACTGTCCAAAAGAAGCGATGTTGATACGGTTACTCGTTTGTCTAAGTGTTTTGAAAAAAGTACCTGCTGTACGAGCTTCGTGCAGTGCGCCAACATATGCGCGCATTACGCATATATATGCAAGGTCTTCAAAATTTGGCCTATATGCCATAGTTAAAAAGCCTTTAGTTCTAGTTGTCTGTCTTTTTCAGCTTTCGAAAATGAATTGTACCAAAGAAATATTATCAATATGTTTGCATCGAATCGAACATATTTCCACCAATTTTTTTTTTTTTTGTTCCGACAGCGAAGTGCGAACGGCTTAGTCTGTAGAGGGAATGTCAGAGGGAGTGAAAATCCCCCCCCCCCCATTTGAAATCGCCGGTCTGTATCCGCCAAGCCATTACAATTACCTATCCACATTGCGCCTCGCTCTGTGCTGAGGCGTTTTCGCCTGAACACCAGACTATCCCGCCGAGCGCACGTGTGCTGCGGCACAGCCTATCCTCCAGTTCCAGGAGACTGCGGTGCGGCACAAGACGCCAGCCGGCTGGCAGCGCGGCGGCGCGGCACGGCGGGGGCCGGAGCGCCGGAGCGGCGGAGCGTCCTCTCCCGCGGCGGCTCCCATGGCGCTCGCGACGCGACACAGCTGGCGTGACGTCAGCAGCGCGCAGCTGGCGCGTGCCGTGTCGAAACAGCGGCGACCCGGCCCGGCGCCCGCCCGTATTTGCTCGAGCGTCAAAGCCGGCCAGGTAGCAGGGCGAACTGGGGCGGACGGCCCGCGCCAGGGGCGGAAACTGGGGTGGGGGGAGGGAAGGGGAGGGAGAGCAGATGGCCGGCTAATCGCTCTACTAACTAGACCATCGGGCGACGGGCGCTTTCGGCGGGGGCACCTACCACCAGCGTCTGTGTTGAAATGGGCATTGGTAAAACCAACTCCAAAACGAAACATTGCCCCCGTTCGCCTTACCGGAAGGGACGAACCGAATCGCACCCGCTTCCAACGGGATTCAGATGAAAATGAGAGGCATTCATCTCTTTTTTTGCGTTTGCATGTGTTGATATTTTCCCCTCTAAATCCTAAAAACGGTCATATTAGCCTTTTTCCGATGGGTTAGGTATTTAGCGACTGCACCAAATTTGACCAAAGCTGCACCAAATCTCTTTTTCAACAAATATCTTCATATCATGCATTTATTTCACATGATTGTCGAATAAATTGAAAAATCAGATACATAAGCAGCTGTGCAACCCAAACTAATAACTTCTAAGTAACACAATGAACCTAATTTGACGAAATCTGTACCAAATCTGCACCAAATGTGAACCAAATGTTACCAGATATCCGTCGTGTAAACGGCTATATTGCTTAGTCTGATTAGAAACGGGCACTGCTTTGATAAAGCATTAAAAGAATGTTTATTATTAAGCTTGATGAATTGAATTTGATTTAACTCGGCATCCAGCCCCGCTTGATGACGAAAGATAAGCCGAGTACCTATTCTCACTAAGGTGTTGACTGCACTACCGGTATTTCATACACTTTTGTCAGGAACAATAACCATTGACTTTTCTAACATAACGATAAATAAGACAACCAACTGGCTACGAGTGTACTTCGGCGCAAATGAAAAGAGGCAGGCAAAAAAAAAAACAATTCTACCCAATATTGGCCAGCCCGGTTAGCCTATTGTAAGTGTTAGTCAGTCCAGCTGATCACCAGCCGCCGATGCACCTGTCCACGTCACTGGGCCCGCGTCTCCGCCCTACTGGACACACCCCCACGGCCGGCGGCCGTCTCAGTGATCGCCCGGTGACCCTGCGCGGCGGGGTCGAGCCGTGTCGATCGGCCGCTCACGTGGCGGTCCACCCGGAGAGGAGCCACACCGCGAGAGGGCTACGTCACGCGCCGCCATCAATGGCACTTCCTGACCTAGAGCTGGGAAATCGATGTATTTTAAATCTGCGCGCCTATCGATTGCAGCATCGACCGGCGAGTGACACCTGCGCTCGAACGGGTCTGCTCTCTCTCTCAGGCGCGCGCCTCTCTCAGCCGGTCGCAACGTAACCGCTATCGATTGCGGCCGCCGCGCGGCGGACCGATAGTCGCCAATCGATGGCGACCACGCGGTGTGGGTGAGAGCATGACCCGGCGACCCGTACCCGGCCGTACCCGGCCGCCGCGGCGCTGCCCGGGCCGCGGTGCCGTCTGGTGGCCGGGCCGACGCCGCCCGCGCGCCGAGCCCCACCCGCCTCAGCCGCATGCGTCCCCGGAGCGTGCGTCTTGCCGACGGCACCGCCGACGCGGCCGTCGCGGACAAAAGAGGAGGCTCGGCGGCGGCGGCGGCGGTGGCGACGGTACCGGTGGACGCCTCACTCAAAATAGGACCTCGTCTACCGACGTGGCGCGAATCCGCGGCTCGCGCTCGCCAGTCTGAGGTGGGTGTACCGCGCGAGTGCATCGCCGCGGCGCTGTGCGTTGTCTCCGAATAATATCGATTCGCGGCGTATTGATTTTCTATGCGATGATTTACCCTCCACCGCCGGTCGAAGCTGCGCAGGCCGGCTGCGCCGACGACGTACACAAACATGGCCGGTGGGCGACGACGTGACGGGTGCTGCGCGGCCATTCTCGCTCAGTGACAGTGGTTTTTTGCGAGCGCATCGCGGTAAAAGTGACTCGTGTGTGTCGCATAAGTGTGGGACTCTATCGGTGGACGGTTTGGCGGG
Organism: Amphibalanus amphitrite; assembly: GCF_019059575.1. Lineage (NCBI taxonomy): Eukaryota > Metazoa > Arthropoda > Thecostraca > Balanomorpha > Balanidae > Amphibalanus > Amphibalanus amphitrite. The sequence continues at coordinate 667,507 of NW_024881676.1, forward strand.
TCGGCGTCGCGCCGGTGACGCGCAGAGGGGGGCTTTTTCGGCGCGGAGCGGCACCACGGCGGCTGCGCCAATGGCAGCGCCGGCCGACGTGCCGGCGGCGACCACGCAGGTGCTGCTGATTCGGACGGCGGCCGGGCCCACATACAGTCGCGTGCTGGCGCCCGGCCACCAGCAGGTGCGGCTCGTGCTGCGCGACGACGCGCCGCTACTGCGGCACGAGCTGCGCGAACCGGAGCTGCTGCCGTCCGACCTCAGCACCCACGACGTGCACATCGACACCGACCAGCCGGCCGACTTTAGCGTGAAAACTCTGCGCTCGGAGGGACTTGGACTTGTGCACGCCGGCAGTGAACTCGGTACTCACAGTGAACTAGGCGGAGCAGGCGAGCTGGGCACCAGCGAGCTGAGCTCGAGCGAGTTTAAGGCGGACGTGCCGTCCAGTCCGTATAAGGAGCCGCTCAGTGTTCAGGTGATAGAGGAGCAGACCGAGGCGCACGACTACAGCCAGCTCAGTCCGGCGCGGCTCTCTCCTCGAGACGACATCCCCACCAGCGTGCACAGCATGATTGACGCGTCCGACTTCCGGTCGCTGCCGCAGGAGCCCATGTACCAGAACCTGGGCGGCCTGGGCGGCCGGATGTCGCCGGCCGGCTACAGCCCCTCCTCGTCGTACGCGACGCTGACGCCGCTGCAGCCGCTGCCGCCCATCTCCACCGTGTCGGACCGGTTCGCCTACGGACAGCCCGGCAATGTGTCCGGATCGTTCACAGTGATGCACAACAACCCGGCGCTGGGCAGCATCAACCTCAACTCGCCCTACCACTACGAGAAGCTCAGTCACATGAGCATGTCGCCGCCGCACTACTCGTCCAACAACGGGCTGATGATGCAGCAGCAGCCGTCGCCGCTGTCGCCGCAAAACTACAGCCACAACGGCATGCACTCGCCGCAGAAATCGCTCTCGCCGGAGAACTACAACAGTCCGTACACGCGTGAGGATCTGTCGCGAGCCACCCTGGCGCAGCCCCAGAGTCCGGCGCTGAGTCCCAGCGTCTCTCTCCACTCGCCGCCCAGTTCCAACTTCAACGGCTACATCGCCACCACGACGCTGACCACCTCGGCGCTGACCCCGAGCTTCAACAGCATCAACGCCGGCAGCCTGGGCCCGCTGTCGCCGCACGCCGTGTCTCCCAACTCGCCGTCGTTACACCTGCAGTCGCCGCCGTCGCCGGCGCCGCAGCTCCGCGAGCACATGCACGCCATGACGGCGCCGGCCATCCAGCCGGGCGGCCACATCCAGCACACGGCCCAGGCGCTGACGCCCGGCCACCAGGCGCAGTGCAAGTCGTCCGCCTCCTCGGCCGCCTCCGACTGCGAGGAGCTCAACACCAAGGAGCTGGCGCAGCGCATCTCGGCCGAGCTGAAGCGCTACAGCATTCCGCAGGCGATATTCGCGCAGCGCGTGCTCTGCAGGTCGCAGGGCACGCTGTCCGACCTGCTGCGCAACCCCAAGCCCTGGTCCAAGCTGAAGTCGGGCCGCGAGACATTCCGGCGCATGTGGAAGTGGCTGCAGGAGCCGGAGTTCCAGCGCATGTCCTCACTGCGGCTGGCAGGTCAGTCCCTGGCGCCTTCACAACACCACGAGACCGCCTCTGGTAAATCAACACTCTTCTTTTATTTCGTGTCGGGTTTTGTGGGAGTGTGGGCACTGTCGGGATGGGAGGGAGGAGGGAGGACCCCCGTGTACCTACCTATAGTATATATGTTGTTTGAAGTGCGATTTTCTTTAGTTTCTTTATATGTTAATGCACACGTACCTGATTCTTTTTTATTAATCATCGAAGGGCGAGTGACCTGCTGAAGGCACTCGCAGGGCAAAACTTATCAAACGTTACATCCTTATACCTAGCTCTTCCTTCAGCCGGTATATTTTTATCAGAAGTTGACCAGTTACCCCTGAGAAGATTCGCCTCCCAACAGAATATCTGGCATAATTCGAACGCCGTTATTCAATTCGCCAGTCATCGGGACACACAGAATCCCTTTACGTCTTTGTTTGCGTTTGGCAATGGTACAGTCGAAGGCTCTCCGATGCTGCCTCATTCTTCTTCGCTCGGGGCACCTCGCGACCCGAAGCTGCCGAACTAAAATCATCGGAAAGTCGCTGAAAGTTTCAGAGATGCCGAACAAATGCCGCGTCTGAGACAGAAGTGCTGATGAGGCTGTTCTGACGGCTGGCATAGGGAGCGGCAGAGACGGCCGCGCGCTGACGACTGGCGCAGCTAGTCAGCAGAGAGCTGGAGTAGAAAAACTCACAGATATCAAACTGATTGTCGACTGTCGAGATCATTTCAAGCAGGATATGCGTGTGTTCTTTAGCGGTTAGCTGAGTTTGTGGTAAGGTGATTAGGAGCTAATGGCTAGGAGTCGCGGAAGACTCGAAAGTCATCTAGGATTCCGAGTTATAAGAAACCCTTAGAGACCGGAAAAAACGCAGTCAGGAAGAAATAACTTGTAATTAGCGACCTAAGTTGATTTTACAATCAGTTATTGCTAGAAATAACGTGGTTCCGCAACGTTGTTCTGAGAGACAGATCAACCCTAGCAGTCTTTTTGGTATCGGATTCTCCGTGCTGGAATAAAGTTTCATGACATCTTGGACCGTTATATCTATTCATAGCTGATGCTCGCGATCATTTCTAACTGATGACAGTACTGCCGCCCTAATGTGACGGTGTCCTGCCTTCAGTCAAACAGATGCTAAGTAGCCGCTCTATCGGGGTCGCTACAAATGCCGACAGTCACGTCAGCTGTGACCGGTCACGGCTGCTAGACACCGTCTCCGATGCCGTGGCCGTATCTGGCGGCCTTGCCTGCTTCTTTGCCAGTTGATCAGTTCGGGAATGCTGAATTCTGTGCATCGGCCATGTACTGAAAGTCTGAAACCAAGTTCGCTTTATTCCAGCGTCGATTGCCTACATACATCACAATAGACCCATGATCAAATCCGTATAAACCCGATAAGACCGTATGCTGCCGCTGTGTGCCGCTGGGAATCGCTGAAAATCCGCGAATGCTTGGTTCTTCAAGTCGTTCTTTTGTTCGGCTGAGGAGCACCCTGTGCTACTGGGACCTACTGAGTGCCAATGAGTGCTTCTGGGTACTGTTAGAACTCCTGGACGTCACTGAGTGCCGTTGGAGACCTCAGAGTGACGCAGAGCCTGTTCGGGTGCCGCTGAGTCCCGCCGGGTGCCGCTGGGTTCCGCCGGGTGCCGCTGGGTCCCGCCGGGTGTCGCCGGGTGCCACCGGGTGCCTCACACAGCCACCCGGCGCCGCCGGTCGTCCGACGCCGGGCCGGGCCGGGCCGGCGCGGGGCGCGGTGCCGCCGACTTTACGAGGCCAGCGGCGAGGGCAGGTGTGCGGCCGGGTCCCCACCTGTGTCCGGACCCGGCCCGGGGTCCCGCCAGGTGACGGCCGGGTCGGCGGCCGCCCAGCGCTGGGACTGACACAGAGTGCACCCTGGGGCCCGTGCCGAGCCGGCGGCACCGACACATAAACAAATAGAGCCGAGCCAGGCCGCTCGTAGTGCGGCGCAGAGGCCGACTGTCGTCTCGAAACGACACGGAATGGTACGACACGGAATTGGTACGGCACGGAATTGGTACGGTACGGGATGGTTCGTCATGGGATGGTACGGCACGGAATGATGAGGTACGGAATGGTACGATACGGAATGGTACTGTACGGCCTTCTCCGTGACGAGAAGGCGTGAGCGACTTGCTAGGCGTGGGCGTAATGTTTCGATATGACACAGATAAGAAAGATATCTTTTCAAGCCCTTTTATGAAATTGAGATTTATTTGTGAAATGGTTTTGAAATCTTTATTAATGCGTACCTACCTACATAAGAAGCAGAACGTTCAGCTTTTCATGTGGACCGTAGAAGCACAACTCTGAAACTCAACGCTCCTGCGCCTTTCATCATCCAAACACTCATTTTGCCAACGGTGCCTAGAGAAGTTACTATTCCCAGGTTGTAGCGCATCACTGAACAATAGCATGTAGTGCCAGAAGCGAGCCAATGCTGCTAGCAACAACTAAACAAGTATACCATCGCTGGCAAAACCCCGCACAAAAACGGCATCATTCGGACAATCGTTTTATCACGCGCGAGGCGGTAATGTTTCCCGGATCGACGGCGGCCGGCTCTTCCCCGCAGCTGCGGCGCGCAATTAGAGCTGTACCGGCGGCGGCCGCAGCCGCGGATCAGACCTCCATTTGCATGGCTGCCTCATTTGCGCCCCGGCCGGGCCGCGCGGCCCTCGGGGCCCGGTGTGTGGACCAGTGTTCGCCACGGGCCCCAAAATCCCCAGCCCAGCCCGGCCCGGGCCCATGGGTTCAGAGCCCGGCCCAGCCCGTAGCCCGCTCTTGGCAAATATTCCAAGCCCAGCCCGGCCCGGCCCGTCAAAAATAGCAATCTAGTTATTGTCTTAGTCTATGGCTATAATAAGCATGATTGATTACACTATTTTGAGAACAATTCAAATTGCATGAATATTAACATGGCAATCATGACTCCCTTCTTTTCAATGAATATAATCATTTCAAGCACCTATGGCACAAATTTTAACAGTAACAGCAAGCACCTCAGTCAATTAGGTCATGATTACACACCTATAAAAAGTTTACATGATTATATTAACTACATTCTATGAGTAAAGTTATCTTGCAAGCTGATGTGTGTGAACATTATCATTAATAATTGGTGACTCTAATGCATACTTGAAGGAAGTATTTGCAACATACTCTATACTTCCCAGCACTTACCAGCAGAAAAAAAGCTTGACTTATGGGAATTGATGAATCTGTCTGGGATTGACCTTGCTGTTAAATTCACTCCATAGATGCTGCAATATCAAAAGCCTGAGAAAGCATACAAAATAGGTGACACTAACTTTAGCACTGTCTTCCAAAAAAAGAGAAAATCCATCCATTTATCAGCAAAACTGATTTAATCTATTTTCAATTCATGCCCACGTGTCAACCGAATCTCTGTGGACAACTATCTGCTACTTTCCTTGCTATTTTATGTTAGGCTCTTTTCAAGATATGGATATCGCTAGCAGCGTAAGCAGAAAACATGGTAAGCTTGAAATGTCATTGGGTACTTTTGCGACTTGTACGCATCATCATCATCAATCGAAAATGAGCGAACACTTCTTGATTGTCGCAGCTGCGGCAGGTAGCGATTCTGACGAATTGTATAATAAAACATATATGATCAAGTTTTTGTTTTGTTTTTCGTTCGAGTTTTCAGACTTCGTGATTTTGGTTTTATTTTTCATTGGTTTAATTTTGTTTTCACCTTGATACTCACTTAAAAAACGTATTTATTTGATATACTGTTGTGTATACTACCTAGATGCCGCCACATAAACATAGCGCCGCCGCCATGATTGCACATTTTGTTGAGAAGGGGCTGGTTTGTTGTGATTTATTTTGACAAATTTATGGACATTTAAAGAAGCTTTCATCGCGAAATACTCTGTAGAGTTCCTCGTTACTTACAGTGTGTTTTGTGAGTATCCTTTTAAGGTTCTGTTCGTTAAAAAGCCGTCGGTGAAGGAAAAAAGACTGTGTTGGAATTGTCTCACTATCGCCATATATAAGTGTTAACTTAATGTAGCCCTGTAGCCCATCATTGTTGAGTGGCTTCTTAGTTTTTGGAGTTGTAGTGCTAAGTAAGTTGTTCTGATGACTACATTTTAACTTTTATTAACAAACTAATGATGCTAGAGATTCTCTGATCTTTTTGGTTGCGGAATTTTTATGAAAACCCTCCTATGTGTGACATGATGTGATATTGGATAATTCTCAAGATTCCCAAAATTCAATATCAAGTAGGTTTTCTTTCACATTGCTTAAATTTGGTTTAGTTTTTGTATTTTCCCAGTGGGTTTTGTTTGCATCAGTTTCCAAATTTTCTTAAATTGACATTAGTCGCAAAACCCATAGTGCACAAAGTTCTTGGCCCGGCCCATCCATAGCCCGTTAACTAATGATATTTGGGGGCCCGGCCCAGCCCGTAGCCCAGCCCGGCCCGTGGCCCGTTGGGCTGGCCCGGCCCGTGGCGAACACTGGTGTGGACGCGTTGGTGCGCGGCGCGGCGGGTCGGCGGCGGCGGCCGGCGGCGGGCTTCCTGTGCCGCCGGGCAGGTGATACCGCGCCGCCGCGCCGCCCCGGGGAGGGGCCAGGTGCGCACGCGCCGCGCCACGTGCCGCCCTCCCTCCCCTCCCCTCCCCGTCCCCTCCCGGCGCCCCTCACGGGACCCGGAGGGGCGGCCCCTCGGCGGCACAGGCGGCGGCCCGCCGGCTCCCACGCTGTGTAGCCGGCCCTGATGGATGGGTGGTCGTCGGACCGAGCCAGGCACGAGCCGCACTGACGGCGAGAGGGCGCACCGCCGCCGCCGACACCGACCGAAAAGGTCGGCCTGCACCGGCTCGTAGCCAGCGGCCGCGGCAGACAGTGTGGACGATGAGAACAGTAAAAAGACTGGTGGCTAGGCCGGATACCTGGTAAAACGAACAAAATTTTCCTTCGCTAAGTTGAAATGAAGCCCCAAATGCCTCAGGAGAATCTTCATCCATGCCTTCGAATGCAGTAGCATGGTCTTCAGAAGCTTCAACCATTGTCCTACGTGCTGCAGACGGTATCAGCTGAACCAACTCGCGCTGAGCCGGCACAGTCCGCCCCCATAAAGCTGTGACGTGGAGGGGCTGACGGGGCTGCGGGGCGGCTGGGGTGTCTCTTTTTGTGTCGGTTCGTCCCCAAAGTGCGGCACAAACGGCGCTGCGGGCCGGGCCGGCTGCCAGCGCGGCGCCAGTGCCGCCGGCGCGCCGCGAGTGCCGCGCTTGGCAGAGAGCTCCGACCCCCGCCGGTCCGCCGGCCCGGCCCGGGTCGGCCGAGCGGCAGTCATAGGCGACATTCCCCGGACGGGGAGGGCGGAAAGACGAGCAGCGGGCGGTGGCTGTTCTGTCACAGTGGCTTTGGCCTTGTAGGACTTGGAGGAAATCGATGGTATTTTTTAGTTTGAGAAGGACCTTTCGTAATTTGGGATGTCCATTGCCCACTGCCCAGCCCATTACATTTCAAGATGCATTGCATATGCATCATATGGTGAGTTAAGTTCACCGAAAACTGACTGACTCCGGGACACTGACATGTAGCGTAGACCAGCGCCCAGTAGCCCATAACTACTATACGGCCATTGGCCATATGAGCTCATTAGGCCTTGCTTCATATACGCTCTGAATGCGTCCCACATGTGTCATGTGACAACCTGGGCTGCCGTGCCCCAGTGCCGACAAAGGCCAACGTCGCATGACAGATTACGTCACTGATGACGTCACAGTTCCGGATCTGCTCACCACGTGACCAGTGAAGTGGAAAGTGGAGCGGGTGATGAAATGTCAGTGATGAACTGCGAGCTGTACCGGATCATCCGCTTCTTAAAATCACCCTGATGGTTCAACATGTCAAGCGTCACTTTTTGCATTTGGCGAGACGGCTCCCATTGTATTCGACAATTCCTTGCTATCACTCAGTAGGTACTCGGGTCAATCTGTAATCCTAACGCATAGCTATTCCGTTTCGCTATGTGTCCCTTCCCGAACTGTCCAGTGTCCAGTTTCCTATATTTGTTAGCCGTCTCGTTTGTGTCATTGTATTGCCCCCGCCCTTTAAGCTCAATTGCTCTTGCAGCAATGTACGGTTGTTGTCTTATTCATGTCATCGGTGCACTACATACTTGTTAACCCTCGCCCGTAAACGGTGTTTTGCCACCTTCGCCCATGCAGGGGGGGGGGGGTTGGTGCGACCCCCCCCCTGGCGTTTGAAAACGGAGCGTCGTAGAGCTTAGCGGAAAAGACCAACGGATTGCTCTCAACGAGATCTCGCGATTGGTGGTATATTTTTGGTCCTAGGTCAACATTTGACCTATTTATGACCGGTCAAAGGTCAAATTTTCGGAAAAATCTAACTTTTTCAGATTTCCGCGCCGATTGCGGCAAAACGGTAGAGATATCGACTTGAAACCTTTACTATCGTGATCCTTGATCAATTCTCTATCGTTTGGTGTATATTTCGATGTCATAACTCTAAAAATGATGCGTTGGGAGCATCGGAAGTCTGCAAGGTCATTTGTGCATTGGGTCACGTCAGGCGTGTGACGTCACTGACCTGACCCTGACCCAAAATGAACTACAAGAAACAACCGACGATGCCTGAAATGGATAGCAAATTCGAATTCAGGGCATCAAAATACCCCGAAAAGGCATAAAAGTGCAAGAAGTCATTACAGGTCAACCGAGATCACTGACCTTACCTTGACCTTTAGTAACCTTCAAAATGTCAACGGACATTGTGCCAATGTCAAATCAGCCAGTTGTGATTCTAAAACAATCCATCAGTGTGTCAGGTCAGTCGGCATTTATACCAATGTGAAGCAATCTCCAATTTAGCGTAAATCTGGCCGGAGGTTGTTCCCTTTATGACGTCATAACTCCGTGACCTGACATGACCTTGACAAAAAAAATTATCAAAAGTTGCGCAAAGGATGCCCCAAAGGGTACTGAAAATTTGAGCAGGCTATCTGAAACGGTTCGGCGTGTAGCTAAGAAAAACCTCAGGGGTGGGGGGTTGCACCAAACCCCCCCCCCCTACATGGGCGAGGGTTAATCCAGACCGACCTAGCCACCTTGCTTCCTCTCCCGTTTTCTTCCCAACACGGCGATCTAGATCGACTCGCTGGGGTAGGCATCTGTCCCGGTCAGCTGATTTTTGGGCCGGTCCGTCCGTGGTAGGGGTAACAGCAGCCGGCCCGGTACGAATCCACCCGGGCGGCGGCGGCGGCGGCAGCTGTCCCGTCGGTGCCACCCCGCGCGAGACCACCACCTGCCCCCTCCCCCACCCCAATGTCCCCCCCTCCAGGGCGGGCGTCCCGCGGGGTCGCCGACCCGACACCCCGTGGACCAGCGCTCCCCATTTCCTCTGCCGAGAGCACTCCGCATACAGAGGGCCTGCGGGCTGAGTGGCGGAATTAAAACACGGTGACCCGGCGGGGGGACTGGAGGAGGGGCCCTCGGGGCATTTGGGACCAACGCTCAGCTCAGACCCCTCCAACCGAGAGTGTGCGCGGCTGAGGGGGCGGGGTTTCGAGTGCCACGCGCCGCAATACCGCTGTGTTAGTCGCTCACAAAACCGTGAGATAATAGAGTCGGTTAAAGGGGATAAACGAGCTTGCGTCCCTGTCTATGAGGTTATTGTGGTGTTGTTTTATGCATTCACGCATAGCTGTTATGAGGAGGTCTTAATTTCTATGGATCATAGCTTTTGTAGTGGTTTGGCTAACTGCTAATCATCAGGGTGTCCAACTCAACTGAAATGCCGAAAGATAATGATCATCATGATTTAGGTATTGCAAGTTTATTCATTGAAGAGGTGAACAAATTAGTCGACGCCCAGAAGATTTTAGGATCCACGTCATCTCATGGAGTAAAAAAGTTGCATTGTAAATCGTGAAAAACATCTGTCTTTACCCGGTGCTTTTCGGAAAACAGGTAAAAGGCAGAAGCGAAGTAGGGGACACGCTAGCCACGAACAAATGTTCGTTGCCTTACCTGGAAACACCATGGGCATTGGGAGGCCAAGAACGTTGCAATATCCCAGGCTTTTTGTGTATGTCTCTTATCAGTTTCTAAGCAGATTGTAAGAACATACACGTCATCTTCCACTGACTTTGGCTGTGGTGACTGGTGAGCGGGGCTATTATTTATGTATATGACGTAACTATCGATTATACGTCAAGTATCAAGGAAAAATAGTTATTGGAACTGGCATTCCATAGTGAACGGATCACGCAAACCACGAATGCCTATCTCTATAGCATAGGCGAGCACAGTGCACAGTGCATCCATTGGCATCCAGTGCATGCGAATACCTATACTTTCTGCATGGCAAAGGAATGCGGGTCGCCTACCGAACGGATTAGGCACTGGAATGGCAGCGGGCCCGGCGACACGACTGCTTATATCGATTTGTTGATCAACAGTTGTGGTCGATGGCTTTCCCTATTATCGACTTAATACACTACACTGAGAAAACAGTGTCCCGATTTTCGGGCTCAGAGACCAGTTTTCGGGCTAATGTACCATATTCAAAACAGACAGCACATTTCGAGAATACTTTCTGAGCTAGCGCCACATGGGCTCATACGATCCCTTAAATCGGTATCATTGATCGCAGAAACAGAGCTCAGTCAGTACCCATTATCGGTGTCAAGCTCTAAAACTAGTCTCACTATGATACCAGTTTTCAGCCTGATCCCCATTTTCGAGCTCACCTGATTCCAGTTTGAGGGCTCAAATTGTGTGGTGAAGCCAATATTAGGGCTCACGTCATCGCTTTTCGGGGCTTTGGTAAAAGCTGGATTGCGTCAGCTGGCTGGCCAGCTGGCGACGCACGAAAGGTATTTAATTTTAGATATACCTAAGCGCGGTAGTAGGATGGACATAAATATTTCAAATGGCTTTAAATGAAAAATTGATTGGTAAATATTCATTCTTTTATATCTAGCATTGATATGTAAGAAGCTCTGCTAGCGCCACCATACGGCGCCAGCTGGCAAAAAATCCAGTTAATACCAGAGCCCGCTTTTCGTCCGATGCAGCCCCTCCTCCCCCCTCCCCAGTGTCCAGCAGCTGCGAATAAGACGAAGCCGCGGACAAACTTTTTTTTTGCTCGGCCAGCCTAGCGCCAGTCTCGAGCGGTGGGACAGTTAACCGGCAATTTTGGCCGGGATGCAAAAGTTACGTTAAACCGGTTTATGTTAACCCGGGAGCAAATAACAACGTGGGAGCCTATCTTAGGTGTGGCAAAGCTATCGGATTACTTACTTGTTGCCGAGGTTCCCAAAGAAGGTACTGGAACCGAAAACACAACATTGGTTCATGTATTTATTAACATTCATACACACAGTCATACTTGTGCAAGGTGTCAGTGTTCGGTTGTGGGGTGTAATAGCCAGGGAAAAAGTTCTATGAACTGAAAAACCCGGCGCCTATTACTTCGCAACATGGTTGTGTATTCAACATGAACTGCAAGGAGTGCAGACGACATTGCCTGTGCTAACTTAACGTCTCACGGGCAGCGCCGCGCTCTGACACCTTGGTCCCAGAAGCGGCGGCGTTTCTGACCGCAAATCGCCGGAGAGCCGGTCGACGCCGTTGAGGGGACTGAGCAGGCCGCTGCCAGCTCCACCTTCACGTCCGCGCGGCGCAGCTCGGTGTGCGGCGGCGGCTCATCGCGCGGGCCGCACCCGTCCGTCCGCTGCACGAGCCGCTTTTCGATCCGACAGCGCAACACCGGCACGCCATTGTGCTGGCTGAGCGGCGGCAGCGGCACGTAGGCAACAAAACAGTAGAAATCGATGGGCCTGGATCGGCGTTGCCAGCAACGCCGGCAGCGGCGCGGCGGGAGGCGCCAGTGCCGCCGTCGGGGACGTGTGCCCTTCGCTGCGCTCATTCGAGTTGGCCGGCCGGCCGCGCGGCGTAGTCCTTTTGACACGGTGCGAGAAGAGCCGGATGAAGGTGGACTTTTTATTGGCGTTGCTGGTGCTCACGCCGCCGGCGTCCAGTTTGGGCGGCAAGTCCGAGTACCAGGAGTCGGACAAGTCCCGCGCGAACGCCGCCAGCCGGTCGTCGTCACTGCTGGCGGCGGCCCGCCGACGGCGCTGCCTCAGAATCGGACGAGTCGGTGGTACTGAGCACCTCGCGGGACGGGTAGCTGGGAGTGGGCCGGCCGCGGCCCCTGCCAGGCCGCGCCACCTTCACCGGCGCAGCCGCCTTCAAACTGCCCTTGCTGGGCGGCGGGTTGGTCGGCGGAGGCGGCAGCGGTGCCTCGACGTCAGTCCGAGTCGCTGTCACTGGGCGGCCGCCGCGGAGACGGCTTCTGTTTGACCCGCAGCCGGCCTGGGCCGGCTCGGCGCCCTCGGCCGGCGGCGCGCGCCGTTTCGAGCGTTTCACCTTTTCACTGTTACTCTCGCCTGGTCCTCAGCGTCGAGCGGCTCGGCGCTGTTCGGTTTCATGTGGCCCATGCTGCTGGGAAACTCGGGTGGGGACAGCTTTCTGACTGGAGTGCCGTCGAAGATGGAGGAGACGGGGGTGCTCGCAGAGTCCTTGCCCAATGCCCATGATAGAGCCGAGGCTCCACTGGACGCCCAGCTTAATCGGGCTATCGCCGCCCTCCTTCTATGGTGGATTCTTCGGCCCCCTACAGCCACTAGGGCCATCATATACTCCCAGATGGCGGCACCTAGGGGATGAGGGGGGGGGGGGGTGTCTGGGCCACTTGTCCACCTCGTGGCGTCGCCAGCGACGCCTGCGAGTCGGAGCAAATGATTATGGGGTCTTCCTCGAAGGACGGGTGCTTCAGGAGATGTTGCTTTGCCGTTTTGGGCGCCACCATCTCAGATCGGTAAATGGAGCAAATCCTCCCCGCCGCCTCCCGCAGTACCAATGTTGTACTGTCTGGGTGCTCGGTGAGGACCCCAGCGCCGCCTTCCTATTACTCCCCCGGTCGCAGACCCGTCGACCCAGGCCCACGTCGCACGCTGGGGGAGCGCTCCCAGTCACGCCTCCGCAGCACTCCTCCTCGCTGTCGCGGACGCCCCGATCGGCAGCAGGTCCAGGTGGACCGTGACGCCGTCTGTTGGCGTCTACGGGGGCAGTCTCGTGGATAAGCGCGCCTCGGCGGGCAGCGCCACTCCAGTGGTCCCACACCGCTCCCCCGCGCTCTCTCCAGCCGGTCACTGACTTCAGTCACGGTTGGGGGGGGGGGGCTTCCGCCACGACGCGGCGGGTCCTCCGACGGGAGGGAGAGCGCCTTCGCCAGTAGGCGCGATGCCAGCGCATCCCTCCTCATCTCTCCATCGGCACGACGCCCGCCTCGGCCCTCACGGCGAGTCTTGGAGCATGGAAATCGGGCAGCCAGTGATGACTCATGCCACCATCAGCATCTCCGCCTCCAGGACGCCAAGATGTGTGGCCGCAGCCGCAGGCAGCCACGCCGACCCCGCTGCCCGCATGCCCAAGTAGTCTCGAATCGCTGACACCTCTCCTGAAACAAGAGTGGTGTCGTAAACTTAAACCCCTTGCTGGAGCCCGCCAGCCGCGACAACACCGCCACACCAATTTTTGTGACCCCGGAACTTCCGTCCCGAGCCTTATTTCACGGCACGATGCTACAGTGCGCTACACGTATTGTGGTATTCAGCTTCCATGGAAACATCAACTAATTTGGACGCTCAAACATGGGAGTCAGGAGTGGTTAAAGGGACCCTCCCACCTTCAAAAAAGTTTGTGAATTGGCATGAAAGTGATGTCGCTCGATTCAGAAAGAGCGAAAACGAATATCTACCAAATTTCACCGAAAAATATGCACCGGTTTTCAAGATATTAGACTTTTACTTTTGTTTACTTTTTTGGAATCTCCGCTGTTTCTAGCGACTTTATTTTAGAAGTGCGGCGTTTGCGGCAGATGTTGCGCGCAAATAGCATATACCAGCGCGTGCTACAAAACGTTTTAGTCAAACATTTAAAAATTGTTAGATATCTGCGCTGACGTCACACATTCAGAGGGGTATTCCTAAGCATTAGCCCCTCTGAATCAAAATGCTGCAATTTTGAAATTCAATATTTCCGATTTAAGGCATTTCTCGATGTTGTGAGTGCCGAAACCGGTAATTGTGAGCCAGGGACCCCATTTTGGCTATCTCAACTCAAATCTAATGTTAAGGTGGGAGGGTCCCTTTAAGGCCCAGAGCGTTCTGTCTGGTTTATAAAACCTTGGCCAGCAGATGTAAACGTGCTTTTTGTATAAGTGGCTTAATTTTGACGCAAAAGGGCACTAACCTTCGGCGCAAATAATGCAGAAATTTCAGCGCAAATTGCAAAATAGCTTGCGCCGAACTTCGGCGCATGACGGCTTCACGGGCGTCCGGCGTACCATATGGATGTTTTCCAGTTTGGGCTGCAGGTTTTAGCTCTAGGTTTTAGACTGTAGGTTTTGGGTTGGGTTGGGCTGGGCTGGGCTGGGCTGGGCTGGGCTGGGCTGGGCTGGGCTGGGCTGGGTTGGGCTGGGCTGGGCTGGTTGGGGTGGTTGGGTTGGGTTGGATTAGGTTAGGTAAGTTTAGGTTAGTTTAGTTTAGGATAGATATGAATACCTATTTTTTGTAAGTTGAATTATTTTTTTCATTTTGTAGCATCATATGCCTTCCATCTTTGAACTGCCATATTCAAGCACCAGAATAAGTATGGACTTGAACCTTTTCCAGTCTGGATGCCTGTATGGAAGTTGTGCAAAATCATGCAGTTGAAGGTATTGTAACCACAAATAAGAGCTCATGACTCAAGTCTCAACTTGTCCATAATTGGTTATCTTGATGTATACTTGTAGACCCTTCCTCTTACTTGGCACACAGGCATGGTGTCACAGTGTTCTAAAATTGGATTTCAATTGGGTGTCCCAATAAAAAAAAAATCTGAAGACAAAATGAGATAGATTTAGTCTTTCTGCAAAACTGCATAATGCCATTTTTACCTCAGATTTTGTCAGAACCTTCACAGGATCTGAAATGAAATGATGTAGAGTAGATGCATCAACTGTCAAGTCATGCGTAACCTGGCAGCTGGCTGTTGAATCAAACTTTTGACATATTTTTTAGCAAAGATGAAATAAAGCCACTTGTCATATTTTTAGGATGAAAACATTTTCCCCATCATGTGTGGTTATTCACCTAAAATTCTGAAACATGGAACACTGTCATACCAGCATTCCATCATGTCAACCAGCATTCCGCAGCATGTTAGCAGAAGCAGCAGCATGTTATAAGTATATGAAAGATCCAAATAGGTTGTAGGTTGGTAGGTATTGGTACTAAGTTTAACTTAATAGGTTAGTAGGCAAGGTTAGGATTAATTTTAGTTGAGCATCAAGATAACCATTACGAACAAGTAACCAAATCCTTACCTACCCTTGAAAGCATTGCTTCAATCACATCATCACGAAGAACCAGACAAAATTTTTGCACATTCTTACACTATTTGACATCCTGAATCCAGATATGATGATGCTTTCATGTGGCGCAAATACAAGAAAAACGAATAATCAAACCCGTGCGTATTCGTATCAACGGCGCCACAATTGTAGATTAGACCTTTTCTGAACAAATGCCACCACAATTTTAATTGATAAGGGATTAAAATGGCATGAGCATCAACATCTTGATTTTTTCTAAAAGATAGCGATAACTGATAACTAATAACTTACCATTCATTTTGAAATCACGGCGGTAGGTACACCAACACATGGCACTGAAAACAGCAAAAGACGGAATGGCGGAATGTCGTATGGAGCCCTAAAACGCAGCTCGAATTGAGCCCGAAAAGGAAGACGAACTGATGCCGCTTTCGGGGCTAATGTACTTTGAGCCCGAAAAGGGCGCCTAACTGATCCCGATTTTAAAATCATACAGATTTGAGCCCTGTTTTGGCACTCATATGAGCCCTTATTCAAAAATGTTCTCAAAGTGTTTTCTGAGTGTAAGGTCGTCACTGTGAATGCAGGTCATACCAGTTGAATGTGGAATGTCTTCGATACAGTCCCTTGGGCTGACGAGTAAAGGCGCTTGTACGTAGATAGATCATGTTGTAAAGCTTTGCTTATTTATTTCTTTGGCCGATGAGTAGGTAAAAAGGACGCGTTATAGCTGGATATGCGCACATATCCTCAGAAGGGGTAAAAATACATTCATGATACCTCATAAAAGAAATTTGAAAATAACTCTGATAAATTTTCTTGGTTTCGGATTTTATGAATCGTCCATGCACAAGAGCTCTTCAGAGGTATTCGGATTCTTGCACCATTCGTGCTCTGCACGATCTCATGCTCAGCCACAAACACGTCTCACAGTGAGTAACGATTCTCGGCATCAAGTGATTTCTCAGAACAGAAGGCATTGCTTTCATGTTCACTATTGCATATCATTCGCTGCACTTCCCTGCAGGCTCCTAATTCGTGCCGTATTCCAGCTAAACGACTCGGTCGGCTCACCGTCCGACTAACCTTTCAGGTCAGACCGATCCATTTTAAATTTCCAAACTGTACTCGGGCTTCTGAAAGCTCGATTAGACGTTGCTATGGCAACCAATAGAAACAGTGGTTTTTATTCGGAGGCCGCGGCCGGAGCACCTGCACGCCCGGCTTTCGCCTCAGGATATATCCATAATCTATTGTTGAGCGTGTGCCGAGACGGCCTGCTGCGGCGGCCCGCCTGGCCGAGCCAGGGCGGCGGAACGGCCGGCCGCACTGCCGCCGCCTAATGCGATATTAATGCTCATAATAAGGTACCTGGCCATCGCTGATGGAGCCCGGTCCTCTTCTGGATTCAGAAAATGTCTCTGGGTACTGCGCCGGCCCGATCCGAAGGTCAAGACTGGGGCTCGTTTGTTCATGCTATCTGGAGCGGTAAGGTTTTTGGTTGTTAATTTAGACAGGGTCAAGCCCTAGTTCTCGAGCTGCCCGGGCAGTCACTGACTTACCGATATCTATAAGTTATACCTATACACTCAGCTGATGCACTTCATATTGGACAAGTATGAATTAACTCTGAATTAAGTATATTCATTAATCGCTTAATAAAAGTCGGCTTTTGCATAAATAAATCTAAAAGTGAGCTAGTTATGTCGAGACAAACACTCTCTCATTTTACACGGGTCGGGCCAAGAACCGATCATTTCTATTGGAATGTCACGTGACACTTCTGACCACGTAACGATTCTGTGAAATATCCTGATCGAAGTCCCAAAAGCTCACTTGCGGTGGATCAGCGGTCAGCGAAGTAGCCTATACGCGGTGCAGAGACCAGCATTCTAGTAAGTACATCGGATTGGAAGTTGGAACGTCCTGCCTCGTCAACTGGTTCGAGCGCAGTCTGGTATGCGGCATGCGAGGCATACCTATGTTGACGCATGCGAGAGCTTCAACCATGCTCGGTCCTGTGTTCTACTGCTGCGGGTATCTCTTTACGACGGCCCAATACGCAGCAAACAGGCAGATGACTTACTTGATGAGTGTCCAAACAAACGGGCTAGTTGTAAACTGTAATGCGTGCCAAGCTGAAGTGGCTCCTCTGTCAGGTTCTGGATCTAGTTAAAATATCGAAGATTATACTTTTCATAATCTTCATATAGTTTTCTTTGACACATCTTCGAGTGCATGTCCACTGTCCAGGTCTAATGGCTGACCTTTCAAAGGTCAAGAAGTTGAGCTGACGCCACAAAACGAATCATGTAGATTCAAAGTTCTAAGCGTGGGTAGGTACTGGTTTTCAGATAACATTCATGGATAAATGGCCCGAAAAAAGCAAAGCCCTCGGATGGCCAACAGCGTTGTCTGCAAGGTTAGGTACTGGGCAGTGGGACTGGGCACCAATGATTGCATTATTGTCATTAACAGCACATAACCGTTTCCATAGCCTTATGAGGCCCACCGGAGTCCATTCCTTCATACACCCCACCCTACCCCCTCCCTCTGCCGGCCGCCGCCACACTCCATATGAATCCAGGGCGGCGGTCGGCGGTCTCAACTATCCATTAATGAGATGCTTTGAGCGGGCGCCGACCGGTCGGCGGGCCGGACAGCGCGGCGCGCCGCTCGCCATTAGAAGATATTGTCACCGGTCGGCGGGCGGCCGCCGACATTCAGCCCTGCGCCACCGCCGCACCGCCGGCCGCCGTGTCTGTTGTCACTGCGTTGCCATGGCGACCCGGAGCGCCCGAGGCGAACGAGGCCGCCCGCGCTGGGTCGGCGGCAAGACGAGCCCCCGCCCCCGCCCCCGCCTCCGGCCCGGACCGGCCCTGACCCGCCGCCTCCCTCTGCGTCACATCAGGGCGCATACGAGGCCGAATTTATGCCGGCTCAGACAGCTCAGCCTGGCTCCGCTGGTGCGACGAAGTCGAGGAGAGAAGACCTCCGCTGAACTCAGCGCGCTTCTCCGGAGCCGGGCAAATCTGAAACATTACCGAAAATCCCTGTATACAAACCCTCCCACGACCCATAAGACAGACAGAGGAGAAGGCGCACCGCACGCACAGTCTCCCAGTCTCCACGCAGCTCAGTCCAGTGCAGCTTCTGCACTCGCCAGCTGGGTCGGCGGGTCAGACTGCAGCGCGGGTCAGACGGCCCGGACGGTGACGTCAGCCTAGCGACGACCAAACCGGCGCAGCGGCGGCGGCGGCGGCGGCTCGTCGGCGGCGACAAAGGCCTGTCGGTGCGCCATTCAGCTGCACGGCGGACCGGCCGGCCGGTCGGCGCCGCTCGGCAGGAGCCATGCAGCGCCCACCCGCGCCCACCCGCGCCCACCGGCGGTCCTTTCACGCGATTGGGCCGCCATGGGAGCCGCACTTTGAGCCAGTGTCCCGGCCCGTGTGTGCATTGCACAGGTCGGCTGGCACGGCGGACAACAGGCAGGCTTTCAGTGGATGACCGTATGTTATCATGCTCCTTTGGGCGGCGCGTTGGGTCCGCTTTGCTGGGTGTTGGCCTGTGGGGCGCCGGGTCCGCCGGACGGCTGGAGGGTGGAGCGGGCGGTGGAGGCACGTTTCTGACCGCTGATGGTCGGCACAGTGCTGTCGGCACCGACGGCCGACATTTGGGTCGGCGGGGACACACTAATGATGGCCCGTCCGACGGCGCTTCCGTCACTCCAAAGTGTCCCCAGCACCCAGCCCCAGACAAAGGCCCTCGCCGCTGCAAAACGTGACCCAACCAACCCACCGCCAGCGCAGCTCCAGCGAGCACCGACTATGAAGAGACCATTTCGTCGGTTGTGCTGAATTTTACGCCGGGGACCTGCAGCGTAGACTCTGTGCTCCTGCGTTGTGAGGCGGGCCCTGGCCGACGGTGCAGCCCGCTGTGGCGTCGGCTGCGACTGCGGCGGCGGGGTCGGCCGGGGGCCGGGTGCGTGCGGGCGCAATGGCGGCCGGCAGTCGGCACGCGAGCCGCCCGGCTCCATGTTTATGCGCCGCGGCCGCAGAGCACAGCTTAGCCCTCAGCCGCTCGTCCCCACTAATTCCCTGTTGACGTCGGTTAAATGGGTTTCTGGCGGGGGCACCTATAACGGTCTCCTGTCCGCTTTTGAGCGATCAGCGATGACTTTCAGCGATGGCGCAGGCTATGCAGCACATTTAATCAGAGTATGTAAAAGTAAAAAAAGTAACAAACTTGATAAATTGAGAGAAATATCTCTCATTACGTTTTGTAAGCATTAAGGAGGTTCTTGTATTTTTATATCGCAGTTTCTCTAATACCGCAATCGAATCTGAGTAGATACGTTTCACATTGTCTTCCGTGAGGCAAGAGCTACCGTCTAATATCACATTTATGATGATTTCATCTTTTTGACCAAATAATAAAGGCGCCAGATCCCTATTGCTGGTCGCCCTTCCAAAGATGGCGAATAAAGACACCCACCTCATTCTTCAGGAGCAATCCGTGGCCAATCTGATCCAATTTATCTGCTCTTTTGCCTGTAGTGTTCTGCTTCAAGGATGCTGAATGAAGGCACGTAATTACGAGCGCGCGCTGTCTCGAGTGAAGCCGCTCCCCAGGCGGAAGGCGGCATTTCAGTCGACCCCAGGCGCGGTCGCCGGCTCAGAGAGACGCTGACGAGCGGAACTCGACGGCAGGAACACGAGGCAGCTGCAAAATTGTACCGTAGAGCCAAGCGAGGGGCATCGGAGTATTCTTGTATTCTTTTTCAATATTCTTTTCAGGTAGATAAGATAGATGCCTGTCATTTTTGTTTCATAGAAGGACGCATAAAGATATGCGATAGTGACGATGTGTTGGTGACGCACGTCTTATGTCTTACACCTGTACGAATAAAATATTCAAATAGTTTCTATGTTAGCGGTGCGAACTGCGGGACCGATTTCCAAAAGCGCTGCTCCTGCCGCTGAGGGTCCAGTGTTCAGCAGCCCGTGCCCAATGGCCCCGATCGCCGACACATGACGCCTGGGCGGCTGTCTGAATGATGACGACGTCCTCGTACCTGATGTTGTTCAGCGAAATCGACGATGGCATGACTGCTGATCCTGCCGAGCCGATGACCAGCTCAGAAGGCCAAATGAGCCTCAGACAGGAGCCGGGTAAGCCTCGCCGGCCGGCACGCGAGCGAAAATTCACCGACTTTTCGCCGGGGGATCTACCTACCGTGATTATTACCTGTTCGGTGTCCATACAATGTGAACATGAGAGACGGTGCCCTTAGCGCTTTACTTGAATCTTCACAGATAAAAGCCTGATCTTTCATAGCTTATAAGTGCTTTATAAATGCTCATAAATGTTTTATTAGTCTTTGTTCTGCCAGACTTTTCTAGAGGAGAACGATTTTCGAAGAACCAAAAGTCGTTCTGGCCTGCGAGGCGAGGTCGGGGCGTTCAGCGCCGCTGCGGACCTCGCCGCGGTCCGAGTCAAAAGGTAAACACACCAGCTGTGTCAGCTGTCAGCTGTCACATTGGCAGGTGGGGCAAACACGCCGCGCACCGCCCGCGTCGAATTCGCCGCGACTGTCGCACCGACGGCCACGCCACGGCCACGCAGTCCCTGGCGCCGTGTCAAACGGACCGGCCGTGACGTCACACTGGCAGAGTGACGTCACACTTACAGAGCGATCAAAACACCCGGTTAGCACAAAACACCCATCGTGTCCTCTCGTCAAGATAGTTTCATAGAAATCGTCGACTTCACTGCTTCAGGGCACCCGTTCGATTTTATTTTAATCACTTTTGTCTGCTGTGACCGGTACGCTTGTAGCGAGGAGAGTGAACTGGGCAGTGGGCATGATGCACTCCAATAGATACGGCTTTACTGAGCTATGCCAGTAAGCTGCCAGCTTTGCCAATTGTCATTCAGTTCGGTGTGCAGATTCAGTATTATCTGAAAAACCAATGAAATAACCATGCATAACTGGGTACACTAAACGTCAAGTGAAGTTCTGAATTTGATATGAGTTGCGCTCACAAAAACGGAACGTCTCCGTTTAGTGCACCCTTGCCATTTAGTTCCAGCTTGGGAACCGGCTATAATTCCATCATAAGGTCATGGAACATTTAATAGAGACTAACAATTTGTGGATAGATATTTGATGTATAATTTGGACCCGCTATAACTCCCTGATGATACGCTGGCTCACTTATGCATTGGCTCGGAGCTCGGTACTCTGAAGAAAATATGACTTCATTATGCATGGATACGGTTATGCACCGTCATAAGAAAGCAATCACCAAACCTGATACCCGAATAGCCACTGTATAGTGTATCTTACCCTGCGTCGTCACATGTACCTAATTAAGTTTTTGTCGTTTTTATTTCACCGCTAGCGATGCATTGATTGCTGAGTTACGTTCATGTTCGGCTGTGTCTGTGAGCCGATTTCTGACGATTTCGTTTGTCCGCAGGTGGCTCACGGCACGACGCCTGGCAGGGTGAGTAGCTGAACGGGGTGGGACACGGGAAACCGTCTGTGACCTGACCCGACCTTACCCCATCCGGCCACCTTTACCACAAAACTCGGAATCCTGTTCCGCTGATAATCCAGCAGTCTCTGTGATAATACATCCAATGGACACCGACCTGCAGAGGGTTACATGTATGTCATGCTTTCCTCGAGCCTCCTTTCTTGTTTCCTATTCCCTCACCCCTAACTCATGTCCCCAGCCACGTCCCACTGTCCCCCCCCCCCTATTGTCGTGCCGGGACGTCCCGCACAGCGCTGCCGCCGGGGAGCTGACATTTGCTGCCGCCGTCCCGTCCGGTCCGATCGCCGCCGACATTGTCTATTCAGCTGTATGTCCATCCATTGCCCGAGCGGCGGTCATTTACCAGTCATGTTTCCCAATCACTTCTCAGAATCGCTAACACACCGCGTCGCGGCCGTCCGATTGGCGCGGCGCAGAGAGCCGGCGCCGGTCCCCCGATAGCCGGTCGATATTAAAGGCTCAAACGTCCACCGCACCTGTACGGTCTCATCATCATAAAGCGCCGGCTGAGCGCTGGAATGTTGCTGCAGACCGGCCGGACACTATGCATAATGTACAAGTCGGCCGTTCGCTCTTTAACACCCGTTCTTGTTAAGCTGTAACTGGTCCCTGTCGCCAAATTGTTTGTCACGAACTGTCGCCAACAACTTTCGAGTTCCCTTGACGAGCCGATTTGAGAAAATCCTCCGCACGCCGGTGAAACTAAAACTTGGTGTTCCCGGCCGGCCGAGCGGAGCGCGTTAGCGTTCTGTCCCGCTCCAGCTCTGTCCGGCTCTCCGCCCGGCTCGTCTGGGCCCTGTGACGCCACATGTCTGTTGTCGTGTTCTGAAGGCGCGGTGGGGCTCTCGGTTTTCAGAGAGCGGTCCGTACGCGCCGGCCGGCGGCGGCCAGCCCTGGTCGGTTCCAGTCACCAATGGTTAGTGGCGTCCGTTCGCCCCCTCCCCCGCGCACCGCCGCCGAGCCCCGCACCCCTCCGGGCAGACCCTGGGACGGGACGGCAGAGACTATAGTGCACCCTGGATGTGGCTCTGTTCCGTCAGAACCGAGCACCTGCTCTGGTACTGTCGCTCACTCAAAGTCGGAAGCACTGATCAGGCATGTCGCATTCGTGAGAAAACTGACGAGAGGTGTCACCAAGCGGGCGGCGCGGTTCTTCCGGGACTATCTTGAAATTTCCTTCTTCTTCTGTTTGGCTTTTGTCTTTCCATTAGTTCCACACGCACGAATGGGTGGAGAATGCTGGTGAAGGACCGTGAGATCGTTAGGCAAAGTAGTTTCTCTTCCATAGTTCACATTCACAAATTTGTGTCTCTGATGCAACGGAATTGTTTGGTAACAGGTCACAGGAAAGCGAACTGTCTAAATGTAATTCTGGCTCATCCATCCTTCTACTTCTCTACCTCCTCCATCTTACCTCCCACGTCCCTCTACCCTCTCATCCCTTCGTCCTCCTCCCGTCTGTCCCTCTGTCCCCGTCCCTCTGTCCCCGTCCCTCTGTCCTCGCCCCTCTGTACCCCACCGGTCCCACTACCGAATTAATCCGTCCGACTGGAAGTCCGGACGTAGCCGGCGGAAGAGGGGAGCCCCCAGGGAGAGGGCAGGGGAGGGAGCCCCGGGAGGCCGCCGACCGGGGAGGGGGACCCCGCTCCCGGAGAATCCACACACCCCCATGTGGGTGCCTGACACCGGCGGCCAGCGCTCAATCATATTTCTAATCTCTGAACTCTGCGGCCGCCGGCGCCGGGCAGCCCCACAATGACGGGGACAGAGGGGAGGGGGAGGGGAGGGGTGCCGTGACGCATCACGGAGGACGCCAAATGTCAGCTGGTCTCCGACCGGTGTCAGCTGGCCAGCGGCCGCCACATCCACGCTGATGCATTGCCGTGACCTTTGGTAGAGACGGACAATTTTTAACCGCTGGGTATACGTGTGACGCACCCTTCAATGTGGGTTTGGGAGGACACCCTATGTGTTGTAAGCGCTGAGCAATGGGTACTATTCATTGCTGCCATTAGTGGTATTATAATGTTGTAAGGATGTTAGTGTCCTGGCTGTCAGACCACTTTGAAGTGAACAAGCAGAGGTAGCATCTTTGTAAGTTAGCTCAAAGGTTTCAGTCAGGCGTAAGGCATGTAGCCAAGTCAATCAATTATACTAAATAACTTCACTGATGATCATGAATCGTGATAGATATGATTCAATATTGGCATAATTCATGGCCCTTCTTTTTCTCGTCACTCAAACACAATAAGAAAGCATCACGGCTCCACCAGTCTTCCTTGTCCGTTCTCTGAACCCTCTCCCTCCCCACCCTACCCCCGAGTAGCAGGCTACTGGTGGCTGTCGCCTGTCCCCTATCCCTGCCATGGTGCCTGCCACGCGACTGTGCAGAGTTCGCCGACCGCCAGAGCCGGGACCGGTCGGCAGCGGCCATAGCGCCGCCGGCCGCCGATGCAAAATGCATCGCGATGGCGGTGTGCCGATGATGCCGTGCCCCGCGGCCGGCGCAGGCCCTGCTGCGCGCACGTGACCGCTCGCGCTGCTCGCACATTACCGTACAGACGTAATGGAGGCTTGTCGCGGCGGCCGGCGCGGCCATACCTGGCGTACATTTTTATTAGAGGTCCCGATTGAAAAGTGGACGGCCGAGTGGTCAGCGGCGGCCGCACTGTGGCGTGCCCCCTAATAAAACCCTGGCGTGACGCCCTAATCCGCGGCAGCTCTGCCGTAATAAGGCGGTGGCGGCGGATACGGCGCGGTGAGACGACGAGCGGTGCACGGCCGCGCCGCTGCTCGCCGCCGCTAATCAGCGCCGGTCGGGACGCGCCTTGATGGAGGGCTCATGCCCGCGGCCGTATTAGCCACCCCTTTGTTTCTGGGTAGGTCTGTGGGTAGCCCTGGGGCACGAGTGGTGGGCGGACGATCCACCGAGCGGCTCTGACCAGTTCCAGGCACGTTTCGGTCAGTCTGACGTCGGAAATCAACTGACGACAAATCATCGCCACCATCTCGGCCAGTAAATCATGTAACTCTATCAGGGCGGCGGCCGAAAGAGGAACGAAGCGAAACGGCTGCGGCTAAGGGAATAGACTGTTGCCGATTGGCGATGTGAGGAAGAGTGGGAAGGGAAGTCAGGCAGCTCGCCTCCTTTCAATGATACATTACATGTCACAGGAATACTTAGAAGTTCATTCACCCGTAGAAATATTTCCTTTAGCCTTCTCTTCGCTCTATTTTTCCATTACCGCTATATACATGTATTGAGATTCGAGACGTTAAAAAGGTGCCAGGCTTACTTTTGTCTCGCGTTCACTTTTCTCGTTAAACGTTTAAAAGAAGTCTTTGGCCCAAGTCCTGGCACACAAACAAAAACAACATAAAAATGATTAAACAAAATCAGAAATTCCATTTAACCACATACTCTGATAATTTGATGAATAAAATTAAACGGTTAAACATGCATTTTCAACCCCGCAAATGCGGTCGAAATCCCAATCTACCTGCTCACCAACTCACTTAATTGTTCAGCATTGTGCGGTTTTCCGCTAAGTTCTCCGAAGAGTTGCTGCGCCGAGCTTGCAACTTGGCTAAGTGCATATCCAGTCGTACCATGTCCGGTCGTTTTAGTGCAGAACGCAGCGGGGCTCCGCAGCAGCGGCCGCAGCTCTGTTGTGCGCGCCATCCGTCGGTTACTATGACAACGGCAGGTCAACAGCGGCCCGTTAGAGCCGCGTGAAATTAATTACGGCGGCTCTAGAGAGTCCGCTGGCGAGTGGTCGGTCGCTAAGGAAAAGCAAATAAGATTTTTTCGTCCGGGCGTGGATATATTCTCAAAATTTTCCGAACGCAAGCTTTCCGCAGCATCGTGCTTGTGTTCTACTCCGCACAACAAGCATGTATGCTGATTTATTGTCACGCCGCACCCGTTTCACGCCGCACTGTTTTGCCTGAGCGGCCCCCAAAGCATGTCCCCACTCACCAGTCACCAGACCAGCACCAACCGTCCCCTCGCAGGCCGCCCGGCGCACGACTATGCCCCGAGGATTCCCCTGCAGCGAGTCTGCGGTAGCACGTACCGAGGACTCCCCCAGCTGTGCCCACTGCTGCAGTTACCGAGGGGCGGCCGGCAGCCCCTGCCAGAGCGGCCCGCGGCCCCGGGCGCGCCGGCCGCCTATTTAGCGAGCCCCACATGGCAATACGCGAGGAAAACATCGCGCAACCTGATTGTCATTCCCAGGGGGGCCTACTACAAGATTGCCCTTGTTTGCGCACCTTGTTAGCCAGTCCTGCCGTTGAAAGTGGAATACATATTTATCTGGGAAGCTATGCGCGGAGCCGCGGTGCGACCGCCGCTCGCGCTGCTCCTGTCGCCATGCCCCCGGGCGTTCCTCCGCCGCCGAGCGCTCTGCCCCGGGGCGTTCTCCCGTCGGCGCTCGTCCGTCCACGGCAATAATACTTCTTCTTCTCCGGCGCGCCTCAAGTGTGTGCCGCTCCTGGTAATTACCGGGCGCGGGAGGCGAGGATTCTTCCGACGTCCCGCCTGATTACCGATCGGCCGATAAGATGAATGAAACAAAAGAAACGGCCATGTCCGCCGACGTCCGTTAAATGATTTCTCGCCGGCTGCATTAGTCATGAGCGCTGGCCGGCGGCGCGGCCAGAGAATACCGCTCGGCCGGCGCCCGTGCCGCCGCCGCAGGCAGCAGAACCGATGGCCGGGGTGGAGGGGCCGGGCCGCCGCCGCTTAGTCCCCGTGGGGATGCAGGCCGTTCCAACTCCGGGCACAGCCATAGTCGGAAAATATGGCACAACCGCTCAGCCGGCACGGCCCACGCCAACACGGGACTGTCGCGCGCCACGCTAAAATCACCAGCCGAGCCGACCGGGAGTGCTAAAGAGGGCGGCACGGACGTGCTCAAAGCCGAGTCGAACGGCGAATGAAAAAGGTTCACGCGTCTTTGGCCAAGCGGGCGTAGCGAATGGTGCGTCAGAAACGCTAATTCGCCGTTACCCGAGGCTGAGTAGTGTCGAAAGAAAGACGGCAAGAAACATCAGGAGATCTTGTTGACCTATTGTGAGAAGTGGTTGAAACATATTAGAATCACCAACAGAGGAAAGGTTCCGTCAGAACAGAACACCGCATACCGAGGACGGCGCAGCGGCGGCCATTGCGGTGCGCCGGCGTAGGACAATGACAGTGCGCCCCGCTCGCCGCTGGCGGCGTTAATGACGCGGCGACGCGGCGTCGTCGTCCATTACTGGGCGCGTGCGGCGTTCCCACGCGGCCCAGGTGAGGTCGGAGGGCGTAACGAGCCAGCCTCCGGCCGCCAGCCAGCGCCGCCGACCCTAATTGAACACTTTTTGCGCCGCCCCGGGCGGAGGCGGGGCGGGGCGGGGGCGGGGGCGGGCGCGGCCGGAGAGGCAGACACATTGGCGCCGGGGAGGAGACGAGAGAAAGCGGTAAAAGCAATGCCTGATCCGATCTGGCACGCAGTGGTCGTCGGACGGAAAATAGAAGGCAGTGCCGTTGGCCGGAACAGAACGCAAAGTGACGGGGCGGCGATCAGTCGGTGACTGCCAAGATAAGAATAGCCTCAGATAAGACCTGACGTCTTACTAGCGATATATCCCGTTCATTTAGCTCTGGATCCGTCTCCGTTACCGCTGAGGCTCCAACCACCGTCGCCGCCGACCTCTGCAGCGATTATTACGGCGCTGGAGCGGAGCGGCCGGTCCCTAGGCGACGGCGGTCGGCGCCGTCAAGCAGCCGTGGCGCCGGTGGATTCGTCTTGTTGCCCGTGACAGGTCATTACCGAGCAGAAATTAGCCGCCCGAGCAGCACCTGGGGTCGGCGGAGCGGCCACAGGACCGTCGACGGAGACGGATGGCGCGGCGACGCGACGCTGTCGATCGTAACCCGCGGTCCGACGACGGAGCGTTCTCTCCGGACCGTCCGACGGTCCACTATGCCGCCGTAAGGCTCCGTATACGGCTACTCCCCGGACCGGCCATCGGTCCACTCTGCCGCGCTGGTGCTCCGTATACGGCTACTGACCGACCGTCCACCGGTTCCCTCTGCCGCGCTGGTGCCTTATATTATATGGCTATTGGCTACTGACCGCCCGCGGTGGCCTGCTGACCCTCCTAGTCCTGCTGACCATCCAGCAACGGTTCCCTCTGCCGTGCTGGTGCTCCGTATATGGCTAGTGGCTACTGGCCGTCCGCGGTGGCCTGCTGACCCTCACGGAACCCCTGACTGTGTCTGTAGGTTCAGAGGGCCGTCGACTCTTCATGCTTGTAGCGATGTAGCAGAGCTACAGTTAGGGGTGATATAGCACGGAATGATAGTGTCAGATAGTGGGACGGATATAAATCGACACCAAACGGCAGAATAGATAACTCTGAACCAAATTATAAAGCTTACTTTATTTGAACACAAAATGACTGAGCATTTTCATACTGCATATCCTATTTTCAAAATATGTCTTTGTGAAAGGTAATGTTAGGTCCTCTCCGTGGCCGAGTGGATAAAAGCGCCGGAATTCGACGCTTAGCCGGAAGTGAGAGCCCGGTTCGAGCCCCGGTGCGGGCGGCCACATTTAGCTCCTACGTGTAATGGCGTGCGTGTCTGTGGCAGGGGCCGCACAGAAGCCAGGTAACGTGAGTGAGCGGAGGGGACCGTGTCCAGTCGTGAGGGCACGTTAAACGTTCGGACAAAATTGTGCCATACAACTGGAATTGCGCGATCGGGTGGTGGGGTCAGGGTCAGCACAACAAGCTATGCTTAGTGCGGGCTCTGATTCCTCAATTCCGCCCATTCAGCCATTCGGACTAAATTTATAAAAAAAAATGTTGCAAATATATACAGCATTCTCTATGATTTAAAATAATGTACAGATTGTAGTGGGGAAATTAAGGACAATATCGGCATATCATTGCTTCAGGAGTCATAACAACATACATCCACAACGTCCAAGCGTCACAAACAATGCACCTTTATGGGTGTATATCCGGCATCATTAGTGAGTGATGCACCGTTCGAGCCATTGTCCATTTCCATGAAAAATGGCTGCCTGCCGGCCGGCCTTGGAACTTATTGTTAATCACGAGGGCTGGGAAAATATAAACCAACCGTGTGAATAATCCGAAGAAAGTTTCTTCAAGATATTCTAAAACCTTTGATCTTTCAGATAGGCAGCCGATCTAATACACCGGCCTTGTGAAACGTTCAAATTTCCTTTCTTTTACGGACAAACAAAATTTTTAATCGAAGCGAAAGTCATGACATTTAATTGAAAGACGAGAGTGCCTGTAGCCAAAATCTGTGAGGCGTGGGAAGCAGACATTGGTCTGATAAGAGTACATGGGTGCGATTAGGCTAAATGCAATGGAATCGAAAACGAATGGATTACAATCAACTACACATAGCAAACCATAGTATAAATTCAACAAAATATTCAGGGGCGGTACGGCCTTCGATAAATGTGTGCTCCTATACTTGGCGTCTCCCTACATTACGTGGCGGCTCATCCCGCCCCCACCCAGCCCGTGCCCTGATCAGATACGGTCGGACCCCTCCGCGACATCGCCGCAGGCGGCACGCCGTGACCTGTGACGTCACTGACACGTCTGTGACGTCATCGCTGGCTGACTCACATGGCATAGTGTCCGTGCTGCCCTGAGTCACGCAGCAGACATTAGACAGAGGGCCTCGACGGCATGCCGCAGGCGACGGGCGGCTGTGGTGGAGGAGAGGGGCGCTCTAGTGGTAGAGTTCGCAGGCGGTAGCGCCATATTTGGCAAGGGGCGGCAGCGGCAGAGTTTACTGGCAGTAGCGCCGTATTTGTCGAAAAGCGGTGGCAGCGGCGGCGGCTTTGCACACTCAGCCCGTCGCCACCGCCCGGCGCCGCTTGTTATTTTCTTCGGCTCGAATTGGTGGCCGTGTTGTTCATTAAAGCGGCGGCCGGCGGTCGGGGCGCCAGATAATAAGGACCGCCGGGAGCGTTCAGACTCTCCAGCGGCCACGGCGCGGCCGGTCGGCTCGTGATTTATCGGCCCGATCTGCATCCGCGCCGCGGCGGCCGGCACCGCTGCAGTTCCGCGATCGGAGCTGGGCATGAGCGGGCGCGCCGCGGCGCCGCCCGGCTCGACAGCCGGCCGCAGACACGCCTCGGACGGCTCCGGCTCTGAAGAGGCTCGCCGGAACGTGCTCGTCAGAAGCGCGCCTGAAGGGCTCCTCGCCAGGATTGTAATCGGAGTGAAGTGGAGAGCAGGTCGCCGGAGCTGTCTCAAATGGACGACCATGGGTGGCGCGGCCGGGTTCAGCGCAGGCCGCGGGACTGGGCTGGCTGGTGGAGAGCGGGGCCTCCAGGACAGGAGATAGCGAAGGCAGTTATAAGGTTTTGTGCATACTAAAAGTAAAAATCAAGACAGAGGGTATGTAGATGAAAAGCACAATTCCATTCAACAAAACATGTAGTTGTAGCCGGAACAAGAGTAAACATCCTTTTAAGGTAAAACCGTACCCCATGAATATGAACACTACCTACGTGGATCTTAGCAAAATAGTGGACCTTTTTGCCATGCATATAATCTTACCAAACTATGGATACGTTGGCAGAATATGTCAAAGTATTTTGAAGGAGAAATCACCGTTGGCTGGGAACCAGTGACTCTCAAGATTAGTGACTTTGTGCCGTTCTTCGTGCACTGGACAGAGAGCTAAGCTCTGATGTAAGATTGCTAGCGCGAGTGGCTTGCCTTTGTCGAGTTTCGAGAAGGCTTGCAGCGATTTCTCTGGCAGAGCCCATGTCGGTTTCTCCAGTCTGGCGTAGCTCAGCGGTGTCCGTTCGTACACGCGCCTGTAATCGTGCCACGGCTGCCCGCTGTAGCCGCCCGCCTCAAGGGGATAAGCGCTGCAGTGCAAACGTGAAATAAGGGGCTTTGCATACAGTATAAGGTCTGAGTACACGAGCCCGGTGTCTGAAGTGGGTTCCGCAGAACGGAGCCGGCGCCGTCGAGCCGAGGCTCTGTCCGCGTGGCGCCGACCGCTGCCGTTCCAGAAACAGTGCCTGGCCTGGTAGGCTGTGCCGCAACGCGTAAGTGTTCGGCGACACAGCATACCAGCACGGCGAACGGCGGGCTCTGAAGTCTGAAGCCGGGAAGGAAATGGCGTGTGGAAAAGAAACAAATGACTCGATAGCGATGCGAGTGACGATGTTGGGTGAATAATCAGACTCTGATTTTGTGGCACACATGATTGGCGCAAGACATGTTCGCAGGCTAGGACGACTGAATAAAAAGCCTGAAATAACATGGTTCTTTCTAGCCCATGAACACTTGCTTTGTGCATTGGCACATCCAATGTCGAACCGTGCACCCATATTCACGGTGCTTCCTGGTCTTTGACACCCGTGATGACACTGACGACCAGTGACCTTTCGTGCGCCTCCCCTCCCTCCCCTGCCCACCTCAGTCTCCGCTGTCAGCCGGCCGATGTGCCGTGAAAGCCAACCTCCGACCCTCCGAGACGGAATTAGTCCATTCATTATCCTTATCTCCGTCAGCCAGCCTCCTGGCGCACCATATCATATTATCCGCCCTAATGAAATGAAACTTGTAAACAAATTAAATTAGCAATAATTCTGCGTCGTGCGGCCCTGATTGGATCGTGGTCCGGCCGGCCGGTCGGGCAGCGCCCGTATTACCGGTCGGCGGTCCGTCGGCCGCCGGCTCAGGTCGGCCGCTTTATTATCCGTCGTCCTGTCGCAGGAGCTCCGTCATAAAGCACGGGACAATCAGGAAAAATTGGGCACCGCTCGTAATAAACGGCCACCCGTACGCGGCTGACCGGGTGGCCATAGAGGCGGGGTCCGGGGCGGGGGCGGGGGCGGGGGCGGCCACTGCGGCCGGTAACGTTGTCTGTCTCCGCCGGCGGATGGATTGTTTACAGCGGCCATGTGTGCCTGCGAGGCCGGCTCATATGTATGGTAATGGGTGCCGGCCCCTGCTGGCGCCTCCGTCCTGGCGCGGATCCTCTCTGAGTGCGGCTGCGTCTCACGCACTTACGTGCACCGCTCCTCAGATCCGGGAGGCTGAGAAAGGCCACCCACTGCACTTCTTCAGCTACATGCAAAACCCTAATCCTCTCAAGTCATAGAAGTCATGAACAAGTTTATTCGTGGGCGAGATATGTCTCGCCTCACCAGCCTTCAAATCACCCTTCAGATTTCGTGCGAACAGAGCTCGCAAAGTTCTCCCACTTCATACATAAAGTCATACACCATGTAAAAGCGCCAGTGATTTGTTTCAGCAGTTCGTGCTCCCCTGAAAGCCGAGTCAGGCAGTCTTCACGGCGGTGTCGCACGGGTGACCTCTGAGTCGTGTGACCTCTGTGACCTCTGCGGCAGAGGTCACGCGCCCCGGACAGGGCCGGGGCCGCGTGACACGAGCGCAATGGATGGGCGGGGGCCGGTGATGGACGCCGATGTCCGAACGGCGCCCTGTCGTCAGGAGCCGTGTCGGGGCGATCTCGGCGCCCCCAGGGGCCTCTCTGTAGTGGAACGATAGACTAGCGCGTGCCTGACCCAAGATGGATTGTGTACTATTGGAGGCCGGAGTAATCCAGCACACGATGTCCTAAAAGGGACGTTTCCAAACAGGGTCAATAAGAAACGTGGCACTGGCCAGACCAAAAAAGATATCAGGAAAACACTCCAGCATTGATAGGCGATGTAAGTGAGTAGCTTTGCAAAGTTATAATCAGACTTCTACTTGAGCTTGGATGGGCACTGGGCTGCGCACCAGCGTTAGCTGACGGCTGAACTCTTCCAGAAAGTCGGGTGCACCTTAACGCCCTCAGACGTAAATTGCGCTGCTCTCGGGACGGTGCCACCACGCTGCTGTCTCGTGCTGTCCGCGTGGGACGGCGGTCGGCCGAGCCTCCCTGACCTGTTCCCTTCCATTCCAGAGCGGCTCATACCGGGCGACGGCGCCGCGCTGGGCCGAGCTCAGGTCCACTGGCAGTGAGTCGACTCGGACTCGGCTCCGGTCCCAGTCCGGGCCGGTCCGAACTAGTCGCTAGTTGGCACGAGGCGGCCGGCCGCGTCCCTCGCGAGTCGCGCATGAGAGCCGAGTGATGAGCCACCCTGTATAGGCCGCATGAGCCGCGCCCGGACCCGCACGACCCTCGCCCGGCCACGGACTCAGTCTGTGCCGCATGGTAGGCGTCGGGCATGCGACAGCCAGAACGAGTCGCTAACCGGACTCACGGGCCCGAACTCCGAGCAATGGCGCTCGACAATGAGTCGGTAGTCGGACCTCTCTTATCAGCTAAGTTCAGTAAAAAAAGCAAAAAATTAAGGAATATATTTTGAAAAAAAGGTTTTCTGGGATAGCGTCTGTATAGGAAATACATGGGGATGCTCCAAAACGGACATGGTGAAGGAAAAGGCCTGACATATTCATACATAACGCCGATATTTCAGTAGACATATGCCTCCTGTCCTCACAGCGGACTGCGACATTTGGGGCAGCTATTTCCAGACCTCGCCGACTGCTGGACCGGGCTCTTACAGAGGAGGAGCGTGCTTTGACAACTTGTGCACGGCGCACCCTTGACGCCCTGAGGGTCCTCGACCGCACAACAGCGTCAAGCCACAAAGGCACACGCCGAGGTTTTTTAGAAATTCGTCGCCTTTGTCGTTGACGGCAATGCGGGCGCCGGACGCGCCGGCGGGCGGTGGAGGGTGGCGGCGGCGGAGGGCGGAGGGCGGTGGTAGCGGAAGGCGACGGCGCCCCGCCCGTCTGAGCACGAGGCAGGTAGCGCCGGCACCGCCGTCGCGACCGGCGCCCCACCAGTCGGGTGATTTTATCAGTGACATGCGGGGAAATGAAGCTCCACGGGAGCGTCAGCGTCACGCTCACCGGCTATCGATTCGATCCCCGCCGCCGCCACCCGCACTGATTGATTATAATGAAAAGATGACGACCGTGAGCTATCTCTCGGACGAATTTCACCACCGCCGCGGCCGGGCGGAGAAGTTCGAGGGCAGCTCGGAAGTCAGAGATCACCCCAGGTAAATCCGGACCCGGCTGTCGGAGAGCACATCTCTGCGCGTCTCCGTCCGTGTCGCCGTGACGCTCGGCGGCGAGTGAATTACGCTGATTGGATGACGGCTCCGGCGGCGGCATTTCCCGGCTGTCGCCGGCCGTCAGGTCCCGACACGTGTCGGACGGCGCCGATGAGGGATTAGGAGCCGCGGCGGCTCACACCGAGTCGCTCATAGGCGTCAGATAATGTCGCCGCCGACGGCACAGTCGCACCCACAGTGGCCGGACCGGATCTCTGCACCGGTGGTTTGAGGCGATCCAACGTTAATCGCTCCCCAAGACTGGTCAGATTTGATCACAAGTCAAGCACACTTGATTAATTACATTGTTTCCTTATTTTGAAGGAAATCATGGAAAAGACGGACTCAAGCTTTACCTGTGTTTACAATTTAATACGCATTACATGCTTTTCTCAGCCACACATTATGAAGTATGTTTACATTCATTACTTCGGCAGCACCCACAAAACAAGCCCCGTTTCCTCACATTCACCTTTCACCCTCCCCCGTCTCTGCATCCCCTTTCCTGGCGGCAACTGCCCCGGGCCCGCAGCCACCGCCCTCGCGGCAGCGCCCGGAGAGAGCAAAGTAAAAGGCATTTCTTGTCGGCCGGCGAATGGTGGTGTAACATGAAAGTACTGGCGCGCGGCCGAGGGCGCTGTGAGAAAAAAGCCACCTGGCGCCGCCGGTAATAGACAGTCTCCCCGCGGCGGCTCGGCGGGGCAGCGCGGCCCGCCCTCGGCACAGCGGGGACAAATGAGCACATACACACGACAGGCCGCTGTCTGTGCCGCCCTCCGTCCGCAGCAGGCCGCCAGCCGGTGGCCGCCGCGGGGCACCGTCGCAGCAACGCAGCCCGCCCCGCGGCGCTCTGGGGTGGGGCTGGGGCTGGAGTTGGGCTGGGGCTGGGCTGGGGTCGGGCTGGGCTGGGCTGGGCTGGGCTGAGCTAGGCGGGGCCTGGGTTGGCGAAGGGCGCCGGGTTGGGCTAGTCTAGTGGACTAGTTAGGTGACTAAGGTGGCGCAGGTGCTGAAACTGGGCTGAGCTGACGAAGGGTGGGGCTAGCTAGTGCGGCGCAAGGCTGGGTTGCGGCTGGCACCTGACTGAACTAACGCTGGGTTGGCCTGTCTGTGACGATTTAGGGTAGGCCGGAGTGAAGCTGGAGTCATAGTGACGAGGTGATTTGAACTCAATGCCAGTAATCCGGTGCGCTGGGCATTGGGATCTGCGGTGGGAGGTGGATCAGGACTGGGCGCAGCTTTGCCGGACGTTCTGTAAGGGTTGGACGGGCTCTGGTGAGGGTAGGGGAGGGGCGTGGGCCGTCGGTCTCCCGTGACCTTTCATGGGGTCGCAGTTAAGACTGATGCTATGCAAACGAGGCAGATGTATGGCCTGCGACAGAATGGCCCGCCTGTCTCTGAATGGCGACGGGCTGATGGTTTACTGTGACCATGGCGTTCAATCTCTCTGATTTCTTCAGAACAGTGTAATAACAGGGTGATTACATGCATTTGATGGAAAAAGGGCATTAGTGACACCCACTACAACTCTATTCCATTGCGCTGTTTGCTTTCAACTTTCTGTTGTAGGTTTTTCCATTATTTTTTCTGCCCAAACTACTGGTCAGTAATTTACCCCAGTGCCACCAAAACAGGTTGTGGGCCTCACTTTGAACTCGTACTGGACTTGAACCACTGACCAGTCCGCTGCCACGGAGTGAGTCCGGCCGAGGTCCGCCCACCGTGCCGGGGCAGAGTCAACATTGGCTCCGGCGCGGGCCGTTATCACATTTCGCCGAGCAATTTGCCGGCCGCGGGCGGCGCTCTCTCGCCGCCACTCTGTTGAATGTCTATACAAAATTCAGCGGTAATTGTGGCACGGGCGTGCACAGAGCCGCCGCATGATTCGGCCGCCGGCGATGGCTTCACGCGAGACGGTCACGCGCGCGGCCGGCTGATTGAAAGGTGCACCGGCGGCGGAGCGGCGGCCGATCGCACCTCGCGCGCTGCCTCTTATCATTACCACTGGCGGTCGCACGAGTCGAGCGGAGCGCTCATTGATTTCGGAGCCGGTGCCAGCAAAACAGGGCGAAGTCAAAGTCGCAGAACTGCGGGGGAAGTGATAGCGGAACCGAGCGGAGCAGTTGGAAGGCAGTGCCAAAATTTTTGCAAAGATCCATTTGCCAGTTCAAACCGGATAATCATGGCTGATTTAACAATACAAAGATAAAGCAATCAAGTTCTTTATATTTCCTTGCGTATGATCTGAAAGCCACTGTTATAGAAAAACTAGAGCCATACGCTACACTTTCAATAGCCAATCATCGTTCAGTGAAACTACGCTGATTGCTGGAGACTGCATCAATGCATCTGTTTCAGCTATAGGTCCTATTCTGCACGGTTATACCTCACTGTCCCCTGTCACCTCCATCCTACACCGACCTAATGACGCCACACAGGGGACATACCGTGATCGGTGCATTACGCCCAGACACCCCAGGCTATAACGTGTAACGGCCACATCAGGACAGCCACCAGCAGCGGCGGTACAAGTCCTAACCCCACCGCATACCAAACGGGAACACAGACTGATGGACTTTGCACACATGGATAGGGCAGCTTAGTTCATGTTGGGACTGTATGGAGCAATGGCACCAGGGCTTTTCGATCAAATGCACGTGAATCAAAAGTATTGGTGAACATTTATATCGCGATGAAAATACAAAAAAAAAAAACGAGTAACTGGCAAACAAAAATTAGTGAGAAGCTACAATATCAGCAGCCTCCCTGCGCTATGCTGCCGGACGCGTGCACGGTTTATTTTTGACGGGCTCTCACCGGTCCTCCTAGAAACAGGACCGGTGGAGAGAGGGGAGAGGGGAGAGAGGGGCACACCTGGCCGCCGCGAGACCGGGCCGCGCCGCTGTTTATGCCCCGACTATGAATAGCTGGATAGTCGCCACTGCAAGGCCGAGAGTGTCGAGGAGCCGCAGCTGGGCGACGAACTGGGTCAGGGGAGATACTCTGGGGCATGGGGAGGGGCGAGGGGTGTGAATGGGATGTCCGAAGGAGAAAAGCAGTCGGTCGCAGGGATCTATCAGTACTTTTGTATCGCAATCGTAACAAATTTTCCGTTACAATACCTCTGAAGGTGGATAAAATTATAGCATTTCGGTGTGCGATAATGTATATTTCGGTGTGCGCAGTGAATGGTGGGGTGCTAAACATAGACCAATGTCGTTAAGTTGGCGAATGAAAGGAGCATGTAAGGTTTATGTACATATAGATATAGGACATAGGCATCTAGAATTCCTAAAAAAGAACAGCGCATGGAGTGGGTGTATTTATAGTAATTAATTTACCCAACACTAATTTAGTGGAGGAATCAACACTAAACGTAAGGGAAACGATAAGTGTGTGGGTAACATCAAACGTGTTGAATATCATAAAGCATCAGTCACAAACGGGTAGCTATGATAAAGTTACAGAGAAAACAGCGAAGCAGGTAGGTATAACATTACACGAGACCAGACAAACGTCAAGTCGTTGGCAGAGGTAAGCAAATACATATGTCGCAGAGACAGCGTAGGTTCGCGACTAAAAGCAGCCCGCTGTGCACTCTTGACAGTGTGGGGGAGTACAGTCCACCGCTGAAACGAGCAGACAACGTCGTAACTAGAGAAAGCTGGGAAGTGCACGACCGGTGCCGATAAAAATAAATGGGCCTATTTGCCTGCTTGGGTCTGGTCGTTCTGCCAGTAAAGAATGGAACGGGGTCATTGCGGTACAGAGCCATCTCACGCCGCTTCCCGCAGGCATCCTGAAGCTGGGGAAGAGGAAAGCTCGATAAAAGTTACGAATAAACGAATAAACATTAACTTCCCTTCAAGCTTTTTTGCCGTTTTAAGTCGAGCTTCGTTTCTGAACCAGAACAGCATGTACCTACCTAAATGTGTGAAGTCGAACATTACCGGTTATAAGGTACATACGTTACGTGATCTTTGTCAAGTTACACAAAACGTTATCAACTCCTCGTTGTTTTGGAGGCAGACATTGTGAAAAACTGACACCTCTTTATCGTCGGCCCGCTGGGGAGTTGAACGCCCTCGGCAGCCGGCGGCGATTCATGCAGTATTTACGCTGTGAGCCGGCCGGCCCCAGCTGGCCGCGCGGATAATACCGTCTTTGTACGTTTGGACCGGCACGCAGACTCAACCGGACCGCACTGCGCTGATGGATAGGGGGAGACAGCAGGGGAGGGGAGGGGCGCGGTACCCTCAGCTGACACCGGACAGCTCAACTACAGTCGCGACAAACCGCCGTGACCAGGGCGTCAATCAAAAGTTCGCGATTAGGTGCTGTGTTTTTACGCACTCACCAGCAACAAAAGCCCCTTTTTGTGCAATAGTTTTCAGTAAATGGGGCAGCAAACTGGGGCATATTAGGTTATACCGAAAGTTGCGCTATATTTGACCACAAAAAGCGTTTTTTACGCGGTCGGTCGCGCAAACCGCTCGACCACCAGGTTCCACTCGCTGACATTTCCATCAGCACCTCCCTCCGGCAGCGCGGTGACCCAACACCGTCCCACCCGGACACCCCGCACCCCTGGCGAAATGTCACTGAGGGGCCGGCGGCACCGGGGCGACGTCCCCTCCCCTGCCCTCCCCGGCGGGCGCCCGGCCAGTCGCCGAGCCGGGGACGGGGACGGAGGGGGAGGGGAGACAGCGGCGACGCGACGCCTGTCGTTCGTCCGCCGTACCGGGGAACGGGCGACGACCCCAGCGAGGGGTTTCGTCACAGGGACAATGCCGCGCCCCGACCGCGTGACGACTGGGGAACCTTGCTGTGGGTTAGAGCACATGTGTGGTGCAGAGCACAGCACACCGACTACAGGTGTTAAAGGCGATGTTATCTCGTCTCTCAGCGACTTGTTAAATAGGTCTGTGTCGGGCCGTGACCTGTCAAACGGAACTGTGACAGACTGGGACGCCTCACGCTGGTTTGGGTCACGTGACTGTCATGGTGTGGCAGCCACGTGTCGCGGTCCATGTCATGTGACCATGCCATGGCGCCTCGTTACACGGTGCTCAGCCAAAGCCAACCTCGCCTCGTCTTATGTGAGCCACACATCAGCGGGTCGGTTACCTGACTGGCAATGAGAAACACAATAATGAGTGAAATACACCAAGTGAAAAGGCAATAGTCGTCGAGAGGAAAGAAGAGTAGGAATCAATATAGAAAAGATATAGAGGATCGAGATTGAGCCAAAGCTGAATCAGGCGTTCGGTGTTATCAAAATGAAAGGCACGTAACCACAGGTTTTCTGATGCTTCCGTAATGTGCTGTGGCGTGCAGCGCTCATTTACAGGTTAAATGAACAGGACGTCTGTACTATGCCGTTCCGTAACAGTCATTACCGTGACACAAACAGGCTGAGTGAGCTCTCCCGTCCCTCGGTAGACCCGGCGGAGGAGGCCGCGATGTTTCACGACGTTTCGTTAATCACCCCTGTCAGGTGGCCGATGTTTGGAACGATTTGACAGATGCTTAACGTCGGATCCCCGGGGCCGAGACTCGTTTCCAATCGAGCTGCCAGCCGCCCGTGTCGCAACCACGGAAAACACGTCAATAAACGGTCCTGCTCGCCGCAGGCACGCGATGCAATTTGTACCGCTGTCCATCATGTGGTCGAGTGCCGGTGATTCATTGTCGGGTATGGTTCAAGCCCTTCCTACCCGCAGCACATGTGTGTCGTGACACAAGCTCCACATGTTTCGTGCACACCCTCAGTCGCGTCACTCCATCTCCCGTGTCGCCCGTTAAATGTCCGCCGATTGTCGCCTGGTTGTCTGAGCTCATATCCCCGGGGATTCACCGTCCGCTCGCCTCTGACCGAGTGTCGTCTGTTTCAGCGTGCAAAAGGAAAGAGGAGCAGCCGGCCGCCGAGCAGCCGCCTGCGCCCAAGAAGCCGCGCCTCGTGTTTACCGACCTACAGCGGCGAACACTGCAGGCTATTTTTAAGGTGAGCCACGGCCCCAAACACACCTAATGACCCAGCTGTCTCCGCCTTTCCGCAATGCTGGGATATAGGTCTCTTTCAGTTATTTTATGTAGGGATTATGCTCGGTAAAGCCAGGAAAGAGAGAAAATATCGAAACTCAAAATCTCTCAGGAGCCCTCAGCGTCGTTCCTTTTTAACAAAAGCGCATTCTTCTTCGGTTTTCTGCGCTGGGGAAATTCATCTTTTGTCTGCTTAGCTTCAAAATTGGATAGCTTCGAATTTCAAATTATGAAAAACAACGATTTCTCTAAATACGCTCAAAGCCTAGCACTCGCCTCTTTATCTTCAGCGCTCTGTTCTAATCGCACCCGTCCCTGATCCCTCTACCCATTTACGAGGAGCAGTGACACTATCGGTGCAGTTCACTGCTTCCCCGATAGGTGACAGCACCGCCTGAAACGCCTTTCAGCCGACGCATGACTGAGGTACTGTACCGAGGCCGTTCGCCAGAGCCAGAGTCGGCACTCGGCAGATGGGGACAGAACTGATATAGGTAATAGGTATGCTCCGAAAATGGGTTTTTATGAGGCAAGGAATTGATCGAAATCTTCCAATCTATAAAAGTTAAATGGTTAAAAGTTAAATGCCATCTACATCTGGATCTGCCTCTTCGCCCTTTCCGCCGTATGGTGAAGCACAAGCTTTGTAAGCGATGCGGTACAGCATAGCTTCAGGCGTATGTACTGCTAGCGCCATCTGTCAGCAGATGTAAAAGTGGGGCTTAGAGTCCGGCCGCACAAAGACAGCAGCGTTGACGATCGGGGTTTTAGGGCGCTAAAAGCGTTGGATGCGCCTGCGTTTTACGACACAGTCTTTGTTTTCGCTCGGCGGTTACATGCGTGCCTGCAGTTGATGGCATTTGGGGGTGATCATCGTTGTGGCATTGCCGCTGGCTGAACTGAACACTCGCTGGCGGCTCGGGTAATGGCAGAATTTAATTAGCAATCTGCCATGATCCAGCCATTGTAGCAATCGCAGGCGACTCAGAAATAGAACAGAGGTCATGGCACTGTCAGACAACGGGGCTACGATTGCGAATCAAGGCCAAATGGCGGAGGAAACCACCACTCAGTGCGGTTTATGCATCTCGGGCTAAGTGTAATATCCAAAACGATTGATGCCATGGCGCATGGAGCGGTCCTGTTAGCAGATGCGACTCGACTGAAATCAGTCCGATGATAATGATCCCTAAAAAAGAGCTCCATATTCGCGATCAACAATATCTGTTGTGATGTGTTGTGTGTTGAATGTGATGGTGTGGTCGAAGAAATGCCCATGTTCAAAGAACGATCACAAGCAGGGGTGGAGCTTCCTATTCACTTGGTGGGGCGCCTGCCCCACCAACTTGCCATTTTTCCCCACCAATAAGCGTTTTGCCCCACCAACTTAAGCCGATTTGCAGGACTTTACTGCTTAGCAAACCTATGTTTTTCGCATTGAGGAGCTTTGAAATGTCTGTGTAATGCAAAATATTATCTCTGTAATGAAAAGAATTGATTCATTGTTGAATTTTATCCAACTTAACAATCGGACATTGTAGGTTTGACAACTTTTTGCCCCACCAACTTTCCTGGAAAAGCTCCACCCATGATCACAAGTACTTCCTTCTCAAACAAGAGACCAACCTTTTATTTGAAATAATGCCGAATTACTTTTACATTAATCTGCATACAAATAACTAAATACACAAAAGTACACCACCATTCTTGATGTCGGTTCTTCTCTGTTCTGACCATATGCGTTTCTTTTCGCCCCGCAGGAGACGAAGCGTCCCTCGAAGGAGATGCAGGTGACGATCGCGCGCCAGCTCGGCCTCGAGCCCACCACCGTGGGAAACTTCTTCATGAACGCGCGCCGCCGATCGCAGGACAAGTGGAAGGAAGATGATAAGCCGGGCGGCGGCGGAGGCGGCGGCGGTGGCGGCGGCGGCGGCGGCGGCGGCCTGCTCCAGAACCAGGTGCTGACCACAGCCGTCAGCACGGCGCCCCTGCAGCACGCGCTCGACTCCCTGACGGGCGACTTGTGACATGAGGACTCGGAG
Organism: Amphibalanus amphitrite; assembly: GCF_019059575.1. Taxonomy (NCBI): domain Eukaryota; kingdom Metazoa; phylum Arthropoda; class Thecostraca; order Balanomorpha; family Balanidae; genus Amphibalanus; species Amphibalanus amphitrite. Next base: position 709,375 of record NW_024881676.1, read on the forward strand.
GGCGCCGGCGGCGTCATACGCCTCTACGTCGGCTCCGACGACAACTGAGCGACGCGTCCGGAGCGACGCGCGCGGCGGCCGACGGTTCCACGGCGGCCGGCCGCAGCCGCGCGGCGCCCGTCCGCCGCCGCCGACCGACACTTCTAGTCAGCCGGGCTCGGCCTCCTCACAGTGATGCTAGTCATGAACGCTAGGAGACAACCATGCTAGTCAGGCGCAGACGACAGGCCATAGTGATCCATAGCAATACGCGTGTTGGCGCGTCGCGGCGGTGGCCGCGCCGGCAGCGGCCGCCGGGCCGCCAGGCCTGCTCGTGCCGCCGCGCTCTCGGCCGACTCTGCGCGCCGGCGCCAACTGTGTGTGCGTGTTTCCATTCTGATCTCAACACATTCCGTAGGTATTTTTAGCAGGTTCGGCACCGAGACGAAAGATATTTCTATATAGATGCAAGGCGGCGCGCAACGCGGCCTGATCGAGTGTACATAGACACATTCATTTTATGCATGGATCGATCACCTGAGCACACTGTACATACCCCAGGTTGTTGTCTTTGCATTGCCTTTGATTTGTTGTCGTCGCACCCGTAGAGCGTCGCGACCGAGCGCGCCGCGCCGCCGCCGCCGCCTCACCATTTGTATACTGTCCGTGGTTTTTTGTACACGACTGGCGGTCGGCAGGCGAGCGAACCGGGCCTCTGGCGCGGCGCCGACCCTCACGAGACGCCACGGCCGCCGACGGCGCGCCCGCCTCTACTTACCGGCGCGCGGCGCGAGCGCGGACCGCGCCTGTCCGCGGCGCGCGCGACTATGTGGCCTGCTGTCGCCCCCCACCCCCTCCCCGCCCCCGACGTGCCGCGAGTGGGCCGGCCGATGGCGGACGGCGCCTAGGTATCTAGATGTTGGTGCAATAGCCGTCGCATGTCCCACATATCACCGAACCCCACCGCGTCGCGTGCGCGCACGGCGCGGCCGCCCGCCCGCCGGCCCCACCTGAGCTGACCTGACCCGCACGGGACGGGCGCCACGGCCAAGGCCAACAAATCGTCTAGTCACTCCAGCATTCCAGTAATCGCATTCCGGACGCCAGGTTGTTTTCTACGCTGGTTTTGTTGTGAGGTGCTCTGGTGCCACCATCGCGAGTCCTTCAAACTGCTAGTCAACCGTGCGTGGGCGCGGCCGCCTCGGCGTTTAGTCCTCTGAGTTGGTCTCGCCTCGCAGCCAGTCATTATTTAATCTATTTATTATTGTCGGTAGAGCGTAGGATGTGAGCGGCACCGGAAAGGCAGAGCGCGAGAGCGAGCACAAAGTGAGAGGAGGCAGCGGCGCGCCGGGCCGGCCCCCTCCGGCCAGCCCGTCGCTACCTCCAGTCGGACCCCACCCAGCCCGTATGCAGTCGTTTTAGAGAATGTAAGACTCTCTGGTGTAAGTGAATAAATAGAGTAAGTGAACGGTGCGTTTGGTACGATTCTGGATGGAACAAGGTGAGGATAATGCACGAGAAGACTGACGGGGCGGATATTTACAGGTACGCAGTGGAAGATAAATGTCATTATCTATGCCTGCACGGGACAGAACAGTTCAACGTGCATAGCGCGGCATTCCCATCAAGTGCCTGGGTCTTCTCAAACACAGCCCAGCATTTCCAGCAACCCACGGAGACCTGGCAACGGACATGACTGCAGCGCGCCAGCCTTCCGCCCGTTCATGACCATTGCAAATCCAGTTCAGCAGGCGCGTGCACGCCCAATGTACGCCAATGGCCGCGAGCACGAGCGGCCCATGGTCCTACAAACTTGTCCAGCGGCGCCCCCGTCGGCTGAACTATGCCGACGTTTATGCGTGTCGGATCGATGACTATGAAGAGCGACCCCTCGTCACGGGGAGGGGGTGGGGGAGGGTATAACGGTGGTGGATGGGGGGGGGGAGTCGCAGCTGCCGGGTCAAGTACTGCGTTCACTGAAAGGAGCGCGATACAGCCGCCTATTCATGCGTTCCGCTGCAGCAAGACAGCACGCTCTATAGCGCGGCCTGACCTCGTATATTATGGGTAAATCCACCACCCTTAGGCTACAGGCCACTAGATAATCGACCATAAGTTCATTTGCCTCACCAGGTCACCACAAGTTATAAACATCACGGCATCTACGAACACCCGCACTCTAAGTTTAGTAAAATAGCCGCGAGATGGCAGCAGTATACACCGCCTGCCGAGTACACTGTACCGCAAGACAGACACCAGGCAGGAGGGACAAGATTCAGCAGACAGCCCCAGACTAACGGCGAAACGGAATGCTGACGGCGGATGACTGACTTGGAAAGAGACAGATATGAAAGTGGCAAACATGATGGCAAGCAGGTGTCTTGCGTCACGACCTTCAAGTGAAGGACCTCTTTCAATCGGTTACTTTGGGGAGGCCATGCCAAAGGCGTAGGTGTCCGCATCGTCCAGGACATCATCCTAGAAACCAGATCATAAAACCCCTTGGCGTAAGCAGGTGAAATATTCCGACACCTGCGAACTCAACCGAGACCTGCCAATTCCAGGAGCCACAACCAAGTTACAAGTTTTCCACCCTCCACAGCAAAAACCATATCAACTTGTGAATCGCATATTTTTGTTGTGCGATACAATCACCCTGACCTATGTATGCATAGTGCATACCCTCTGACGGAGCTCGGGGTACTCCCGTCTCGGCGAACGGAGCATTCAACGGGGCGGGCGGGCGGGCGGGCGGAGGGCTAATTAATCAGCCACCGGCACCGGAGCCTAACAACACGCTAAAACCGCTGATTTATCACCAGCAGATAACAAGGAGCGCCGTGAGGATCCGGTAGCGTCGACCGGCCATAATGATCGCGCCGAACGGCACGGCGGGCGCCGGCAGGAACCCGTACCGGAGGCGCCGGGCGGCGGGAGGAACCAGGCGGCGGCAGGAACCCGTACCGGAGGCGCCGGACGGCGGGAGGGTCAGGCGCCGGCAGGAACCAGTACCGGAGGCGCCGGGCGGCGGGAGGACCGGGCCGCGGAAGGAGCGGGACAGGGGAGGAACCAGGCGGCGGCAGGAACCCGTGTGGGAGGGCCGGCCAGGTCAGATACGAGATGGAGAAGGGTTAAATCGATTCCATATGAGAGGAAGCTCATTAAACGTTTACTGTCACATCAATGGCCAGGGCCTTTTACGCACTATTTTAATGATTTATTTAAATAGCAGTTTGGCAGGAAATGAGCCGACGAGCCAGTCAACTAGTTTGAATTCCCCGGCCTCATCATCCACGGGAATAGCATTACGACACCAGGCACGTTGCGCTGGTTAGATATGTATCTACCAAGGACTTAAAGCCGCTTACTGCCCTTGCTGCTTAGTGGAAACTCAGTTTGTGCACTAACGAAACGAGCTGGCATCTACTTATCAAAGTATGCTACACTGTTTGGCACATCAGCTTCACAAAAAGACGTTACAGTTCCATGTGAATGTATTGAACACTGGATACGAGGATGGCAAACATGATGGATGGCGAGGGATGAACATGCTACTCCGTATGCTGCCGCTGATGACGATGAGTATGACGAGAGGCCAGCATCACAGAGCGAGGGAGCGGCACACGGCATCACAGACGTTCGAACAGTGAGTTTCATGTGAGATTACATATTCACAGAGTAGCAAGCCGTCTCGACGTGGTCTCCCCAAATGGCAGTACTGATTACACACACGAGACTATACATACACCTGTTTAACGTGGCCAAACACAATGAATTCGGCGCCGGTCAGCTTCCTCCATACAGACAGGCAGGCTGGAAGACTCCCACAGCGAAAACACACCGCCAATCAAGGCAAGCCGCGGCTCAGTCGAGGCACATTTTATCACAGCGTTAGTCCAAGGAAAGGCTCACCTAACTACAACAGCTACGCGCTAGAAAGTCAACTCGCAACACAGTCCTCACAATTCGTTGATTCGTAGCAAAATGGATGACATGCAGTCGCAAAAATACAGATGAATACAAGTCTAAACATTAACGATCGTCACAATCAAATCGGAGTATTTATCGGCAAATACGACGTAAACTACCCCACACATCAGCAAAAAGCTCACACGGCAGTAAGCTCGTCTGTCTCACACACGCTCCTACCATCGAGACTGCTCTTACATTATCAGCGACAATCAATGAATGACATCGGCGTTATCGACATTTCATAGAGTATTAGGTGACGGATGCCTCGGAAAACCGTGCAGCATTAAAAAATAATGACAGCTTCCTGTGGTGTGATGCCAACAGCCGAGTGCCCATCGCACGATAATTAAAGACAACGACGCGTGTTGATGAGTGCAAAGTCCAGATAGGAATAATGCGAAGAATGAACCGAATATGCCTCATGGTACAATTGGCATAACGCGAAAGGCAATACAAAAGGTCACGATAAATAATTCCGAAAAATAAAACACAAAATCCAAATTTAAAGCAAAACGCAAAACACATAGCTCTCGAGTGACGCTACTGATGAGTATTCGGAGCGCTTACCACGCCGGAATCTAGGAGCAGCCATGTATGCAGGCGATGCACTGATGGATAATCGCGGTCCAGATGTAAAAAAGTAATGGCAGACCACCGTGTTTTGTGCTCTTTCAGATGAAGGGCACTTGTGCATTTTTTACTGAAGGAGGTACACAATAATGTGAAAGTAAAGCCTCCTTCCATTATGATAACGTTAAAAGAGGCATAATCTCCAGCCGATGGTATGTAGCGATTAAGTACATAAAATAGCGTGTAAAAGAATGATGATTCTATCGGTTCCAGCTGAGTAAGGGGAGGGGGAGGACCAATACCGTTTGTGTATGGATCAGCCCGTCCCAGTCTCCCAGTAGCTCTGATTGGGAGGCAAGCCAAACACTTCCACCAGGCGAGTTCGGGTTACTGCCGCCCGAACCAGCCCCTCCCTTGTGGCAAGTACCTCCCCAGCTCGGGTACTCCTCCTATGAACGTACCGAGAGGAAAGGGCGTACCACTGAATCCCCGTCACAAGGCACGTCAGCATCAGCCAAAAAACTGCTGTTTGAGCGTCGTCTATCCCTCCACGGTATATCAAGGCATAAGCGATCACCCTGACGAAACAGGCCATCTCTAAAAGACACCACGTCCCGCCCGGACCCCGGCTACCCCTCCCTCGCCGCCCGCCCGCCCGGCGCGAGGCCCTCGGTCGCCCACCTGACGCCGATAGATCGTCACCGCTTGGTGCGTTTCTCGGCCGACTGCGACGCCGACTGAATGATGATCCGATTTCGCTGTCGTGTGACGCGCGCGGCGGGCGCCGACGTCGCCGGCCGGCTGAGTCCCGACAGGAGCATCTGACGCAGCCGGTTCGGCGCAGACGTGGGCGCCAGTACCGGCTCTGTGGGGTGGAGGCGGAGGTGGGGTTATACACGGTAAAAAGCGTGCAGGTGTGATGCAAAGCGTTCAGAATGCACATGGACAAGCCGTGATGTGACAAACCTACATATGCACATGTAGGCACACCCACTACCTACGTACGTAGACATGTATGCAGACATTATTAGCTTTCTCTCTGTAAAGTGTTGGTAGGGAGCCCAAGCGCAAATCACGATGAAAATGACGAAAGAAAATAGACATATTTAGCGAAGGCATTGACACTAAAATGCCCCCACCACCTATCTCATTTTATTTTCCGCAATGTCCGTCCCCTGCCCCAAGAGACCGCACGACCGAATAGCCAGACCCGTGTCACGCGCCAAAGACACGGGCACCCCGTAGTTTCACTTTCCGTAAAGTGTATCGACGCAACTCGACACTTTAGGAGCCTTATTGGAAAGGCAGATCACAGACGGCCGGGCGGCCACCAAAACAACAGCGGACAGCCTCACAGGGACAGTCAAACTCAACTGATACACAACAGTGTTTGAAAGGAGCACACAAACCTGTCGAGCGGCATGTAAATGGTGAGAATTCGACGCGAACGATTCTCGTTCAGACACTATCGAACACAAGTTATGCAATAAATCGCATCGAATGGTCGAAGGTAAGCCACAAACCGAAGACCACCCGTCCCGTTCTGGCCAGACCGTACCGTATCACTCGTCTCTGTCCCTCCCTCTGGCGTACCTGGCGCACTGCTGGCGTCGCTCGGCGCCCGGCTGTGAACCAGAGGAGCCGGCTGTACGGCCGCCGCCGCCGCCGCCGGGTCCAGCGCCATGCCGTGGGCGGCGGCCGCCGGCGGGGGCGGGGGCGGCGCGGCGGCCGCCAGCGGCGCGTGGCCCGAGCCGCGCGGCCCGTGCAGTCGGCGCCGCAGCTCGTCCCGCTGCCGCCGGTAGTGGCTGCGCTCGCGCATCAGGTCGTGGACCATCCGCTGGAGCCGCTTCAGGCCGCGCACCTGCTCCTCCGTCTGCGCCTGAAAACGTAATGGGACAATGTAAGACGAGGGACAAAACTTCGACGGCAAAAAAGAAGCCCGATAAACGAATTAACCTCTCATTCACTGTTTCCCTGAGCCAGAGTAGGCTTACTTAAATCCAGCATATTATGCAGCAGCAGTGCATCCAACCTTTCGCCCTGGCTTCCGCGTTGTTCACTCTGCCAAGTATCCAGTACTCCACCCGCCCTCTCAGCCCTCCCCTTCCCTCTGCCTCGATTATCCCCACTCACATCCAAATCAGCCACGGCCAGGTCCTTCTCCCTCCCATCGATACGCTGATCCACCAGTCTCTGAAAGGTCCTGCAGTAGAGGAGCCGCAGTTCGACGGCGGCCAGTCCCAGCAGGCGGGGCATCAGCTGCCGCTGGTTGAGCAGCAGCCGTCGGCCGTCCTCTGGCGCCGCGCCACCCGCCAGCCGACACGCCTTGTGCTCGAGCACCTCGTCCACGGCGTGCATGGCCTCGTCGAGCTCGAGCAGCCGCCGCGTCTCGGCCGCGTCCAGCTGACGACCCTGTGACCCGGGGGGAGGGAGGGAGGTCACTGTTATGTCTATATAGGAAAAGAAAATTGTTGTTCATGTTTGAGATGACATTCTACGTTCATGGAATGGAATATAAATTCCATACATTATACACATGAAACGAGAAACGGCCTTGTCAACTTACGACACTTACATACGAACAACATTGGGCCCATCTCGCTCTCCTTTTCGACATTCACCACTCATATTACAGCCATTGTTTCGTGGAGCTGACATATGTACCTTACCCGTCGCTTTATGCCCCACCCCACGAGCATTACGGCCTTTCCCACCCCTTCCCGTCCTAAACCCTCCCATCCTAGGCTATACCTGCTCCTCCTCCCCTTATCCCTCACCTGATGCAGTTTGGAGTTGATCCGCCGCCGCTGGTTGTGCAGCGACTCGCGGCAGTCCCTCAGCAGCTGGATCTCACGGCGAATGGACGCAGGGTCGTCCGGGGTGGGTCGGACCGGCTCCGAGTCAGCGTCCGGGTCGGGCGGCTCCACCGGCTGGGGAGGGGAGGCACAGCGGTCAGGTCAGAGGTCGGTCGGCTCTACAGACTGGGGACGGAGGTCACAAGGTTCAGGTCAGAGGTAGACAAGGGAGGGGTCACACAGGTGAGAGTCCAGTCAGAGGGAGGCGGGATACAGACAGGAGAGAGGCAAGAGACAGAATGATCATGTCAAGTCAGACATCTTAGTTTTGAAAAAGCTGGTCAGATCACACGTGGCACTACTCTGTTTACAAGACCAAAGTCAGGCATCCGTCAGAATCGAGTTACCATTTACCCAGCGCCGCACGCCAGGACAGAAAGCAAATCATTGCACAAAACACTTCATCCATCGTTCACCCATCGCTTCCAGAACATGCTATATTTACTTTCATATATCCGCAGTACAACCTACAATCCACAGCCCCCTCCCCCTCCCCTTGAGACGGTCAGCTCCAGCCCTGCCCACGGCGCCACCTACCGTGTCGGCGGCCGGCGTGGCTGCCGGCTCCGGAGGCTCCGGCGCCGCTCCCGCCTGTGGTGGAGCGGCGGTGTCCGTACCGCCTGTGACCTGCTCTCTGAGAGCCTCCAGGCCGTCCGAGTCGCGCAGAACTCTGTGCGTAGAGAAGGGAGGGTAAGTGGGTGAGAGAGCGAGTGAATGAGTGAGTGAGTGAGTGAGTGAGCGAGTGGAAGGGAAAAGACGAGCGAGATTAGGCGAAACATATCAAGAGAACACTGTGAGATAGCGATAAAAAACAACAACAAAGAACTACATGTAACATCTTAGTCATGAGAGATGCATTACGAGTGAACAATGAACATTGATACACAAAGACATCTCTACAGTTTGTACACTGAATTTACAGTTCAGTCTTTACGACTCGACATCTCATCCAGTTCTCTCCATCAGTCAGCCCACCACTCTGCACACCCGCCTACCTGAGGTCCTCCTCAGTGCAGGCCTGTCTCCGCCGCCGCTGGTAGGGGTCGGAGGACGAGGAGGGTGAACGTGGCCGGGCGCCGCCACCACCCTGACAATCACACAGACACCGGTCAGAGTGGTACCGAGGTACACTACCGGGGTTCGACGGTAAAATGATTGAAACAGCGAGTGACCATCCAAGAAACGGGCCCGGGAAAATCTTAGATACGAACTTCTCAATAGTTTTTTCTTTCTCTGAACTACGCGCTTTTTCATATGTTGGTTGACATCACTTGATTCTCAATTATATTGTTGGGTAAAGGTTCTAACATATCTGTCTGACGTTTGTACTCTGTATGTAGGCAGAAACTATCTTAAGAATTCGAAAAACCCACAGAGCCATCGCACCGGAGGCCACGTCCACTGGCCGTTCCATCTCCTCCCCAGTTTCGCGTGACGCCCCCCCCCCCCCCCCCCCGGCAGCCCGAGACGGCCTCACCTGGTGTCCCGCCGCTGTGGCTCCCGAGGACCTGCTGCGCTCGAGGGCCGCTCTCGGCTGCGTCTCCCTGTCAGCGGAGACGCCCGAGCGCCGCTGGTCCGCTCCCCGCTCCGGGAGATCGGTCGAGCCGGGGACGGTGGGACCGCCGTCCGCGGGGGGTCGGGGTGCAGGGGCCTCCTAGGGACGGAGCGGTGTAGTCAGACGGGGAGAGAGGTGTGAGAGACTGAGATACACCTGAAGACAGGAACGCATACAGAAAACAGGAGGATACCCGCTACACACAGAGAATGAAGACACTAGAAAAGAAAGATACAGGACAAGCCTCAGCCATGCGCTTTAAGAAGAAAGGGACTACTTACAAGTTACAGGCCTTGGCACATTGTAATTACTGATAATCACGCAAAAGTAAGAACAACATTAGGATACCAAATACCTATGCAGTGGAGATTACTGCTAAACTAAATGACTGACTGTCTGTCCTACCTTGCCCACCAGCGCTGCGTCCACCTGGTGTACCCGGCTCTGGGGCGGGTCGGCGGCGGTCCGGGCGGCAGAGGCTGCCTCGTGTGGTGTGGACGCATCGGCCGGCTCACCGATCACAGCTGCCGGGCACAGAGAGGGAGAGGGAAGTCGTCAGAAGGGAGAGGGAGAGAAGGGCCAGTGAAAACTGCTTGGCAGTGGTCAGGAGATATAGATCCAGTCAACAATGACAGGGCAAAGTCGGCCAACACAGCGCAGGAGCGGCGCAGAGGATGATAGGATGAGATGACTGAGTCGATTGAGACGGAGGATGGAAATGACAGGAAGTGGCATACCATGAGGAGGCGTTTAGAAGCTCTGATGCCAGGATCACAGCCAAGCGGTTCGAAATATGTAGGACCACCTGTTTGTCTCCTTAACGCAAGATAATTGACTGGATACCGATAAATAGTCCGATACACTACCATCTAAACCGATAAGTCGGGACATGACAGACGCATGACACCGTATTATCTTGTCGGCTGTGAGACTGAGGACAAACTCACACAATATCGGCCAGGATAAGCCACACAAAGAACTGCGATAAGAACGAACGGTTCCGTGAGCTTTGAATTAATAATAAAGAAACACGTACGGGCGTGCGACAGAGCGCATGATCCCACGGAGGCCGGAGCAAAGTAAGAAATGAGCACCGAATCATCTGACAGTGGTCAGGAGCGGGGGTCGACTGTGTCCGTCAGTGACAGCACACAGGACGCCGCCGAAGGAGCGGTGACATGGCCACGCCACCGCTCCGGCGCCAGCGTGGACAAAAGATCTCGCCAGCGACCCGTCCGTCCGGAAACACGTTACCGTGAGTTCGAGCACTAAACTTAGTGACAGTGGTCAAGCCAAGCCACGGTGGAGCTGGTCGGTAGACACATCGACACAAACCTGCTGCCCCTAGCCGCCCACCGGCCACCGGCGGCTCAAGTGGGCCGGCACGCGGCGGAACATTTCCGAAAGGTCCACGGCGGGTCGCTGCGTCATGATAAGCGCGCGGAGCGGGCCGACCTGAGCTTGGCGCTGCGCTCAGTCGAGTGGCTGTGCCGCGTCTGACACTATACCCCTGCCGAGCGGCGTCCGGGAGAGCCGCGAGCATGAACGGCCAGCGTCGCCAAAATTCTGTGATAGTCCTGGAGCCGCGGCGTCAGGACGCTGCTGAGACAGTGGACAGTGGGCAAGCAGTCACAACTGATACAGTGGACAGTGGGCAAGCAGCCACAGCTGAGACAGCGAACTTCACGGCGTTCCGGGGCATGCAGCGCTCGCCGCGAGCTGGCGGTGGGGGCCGGGTGCGCTCTCGCAGCCGGCGGCGGGCCGAGCCGGTGCGGCGCACGCGCAGCTCGCCGCAGCAGCTGCACGACCAGCTGCAGCGGGCTGTGCTCGGTCAGGAGGCGGTGGACACGCTCAGTCTGCTGCAGCGAGGTGCCGACCCCAACCTGCGTGTCACCGCGCCGCACATCCGCACGCCCCGATCGCTACCCTCCTCGCGCAAAGAGAAAACAATAAAATTTCTAAATCCATCGAAGGGCCCGCGCTTCCGTCATGACAACAGTTGGAGCATACGCGACCCGGAGGCTGGCGCCGACAACTACGCCTTCTGGCACACCGAGCACAGAGACAAGGGCGCGCGTATGGAGACGCTACTGCACCGGGCGGCCCGAGACGGTAAGGCCGAGCTGGTGCGCGCCCTGCTCGACCACGGCGCCGACGCGTCCGAGCGCGACTGGGCGCAGCGCACGCCGCTGCACGTGGCCGCCGCCGCCGACACGCCCGGCGAGGTGCTACAGCTGCTGCTGAGCGCGCCCGGCACGCTCATCGACGCGCAGGACGCGGCCGGCGACACGGCACTGCACTGCGCGCTGCGGCAGAAGAACCGGCGCAACACCATCCTACTGCTGGAGGCCGGCGCGCGCGCCGACATACGCAACAAGGGTGGCCGCACGGCGCTCAAACACCTGCTCAAGGACTTTCCGCAGGCGCTGGAGACGGCGTTCGACCGGTCGCTGCGCCTGGTGCGGCCGCTCGGCTGGAGCGGACGCGCCATCCAGTTCGACTACTCGCTGTTCAACCCGTGCCTGCTGGACGACGACGAGAGCTCTTACGTAAGCTGCATGGAGACCCGTCTGCTCAACAGCATCGAAGTTGAGGCCACGCGCGACCAGCTATTTCTGCACCCACTCTGCCAGAGTTTTCTCAACCTCAAGTGGAAGATGATCTCGCCGTTGTACGTGATCGACATCATCATCTTCTTCGTGTTTGTCGTCAGCTTCAACGTGTTTCTGTTCGCCGTTGTGGACAAGCGGCGTGCCGAAAACATCACCGACAGCGCCCTAATCAGCAACGACATGGGGTTCTTCAACACGTCTGACGTCGTCCCGCCGGACCGCCGCGGCTCCGCGGGCATCGACTTCAACGTCACCTACTTCAACATGCCGCTGGAATCCATCACATTCTTCATCGTGGCCTTCACCTGTGTGTACATCGACCTGCGCGAGACGATCAAGATGTGGGTGCTCGGCGTGATGCCGTACCTGCGCGGCCCGGAGAACGTCATCACGTGGTTCTGCACCTCCACCGCCATCGCCTGTCTGTGCACGGACGTGCTGACGTTCGAGCAGCTGCGTCAGGTGGCCGCCGCCTGCCTGCTCGCCTCGTGGACCGAGCTGCTGTTCATGTTCGGCCGCGCAGAGTTCGCCTCCATGCACGTGATGCTGTTCGTGACGCTGATCCGCACCCTCTCCGTGTTCATGATGGTCTACACGGCCATCACGTTCGCCTTCACCAGCAGCTTCTTCGTCCTGTTCTGCGACAAACCGGACGAGTTCGATGGCCGCTTCGACACCATGACCAGCGCCTTCTTCACCACGGTGGTGATGTCGATCGGCGAGCTCAACTACGACCCGACGCAGCTGCACGGCAGCAAGGGCGGCTACGCCATCTACCTGCTCTTCATCTTCTTTATGCTCATCATCACCATGAACGCTATGGTCGGTATGGCCGTCAACGACACACGCGACATGGCCGCCAAGGCCGAGATCAAGCTGCACAAAAAGTACATCGAGTTCGCGCACCTGTTCGAGCGCCACCAGCGGTACCGGCGGCGCAGCTGTCTGTGGCGGATCCTGCCCTCTGTCAACATCACCCTGCTCGGCATGCTGCCCGAGGGCCGGCTGGCGGCCAGCTGGCACGTGCTGCCGGGACCGCAGCTCGGCTGGCGCCACCGCTGGCGGGTCATGTTCCCCGGCAAGGAGGGCGGGTACGCGGCGCAGCGCACCAAGGGCACTGAACAGCTGCGTCAATGGCTGGCCCAGTGGCCCGGCCTGCTGCGGCAGGCGGCGCGTATCGTCATCATCAAACACCACGACAGCTGGGACCAGCCCGTCGAGCCGGGCAGTGAGGACTTCCAGGAGACGGAGACGGACGGACCGCGCCGAGCGGACAAAGACGCCGGGAAGGACAGCACAGACAGCGCCGAGAGCAGCGGCATATCCAGTGACAAGGACATCGCGCCAGCCGGCGCCAAACGAGCCTCCCTCCGACCGGAGGATGCCGATCCTGAGAGCGGCGGCGAAGAAGGGGAGAAGGACGGGGGAGAGGGAGAGGATGAGGATGAGGGGGACGGCGGCGGGGCGCCCGACCAGCTGGTGGAGCTCCGGCACGCCGTGCTCGACCTCAAGTGTCAGCTGGGTAAGATGCAGGATCAGCTGGCGCACATAGGCCGAGCCGTCTCCAAGATCGCCTACACGCAACAGTCGACGGTCATACACACGTGATCAGACGTCAGCAATGGTGTCAGAGCGTGATTAGACGTCATGAGACATCATAAGTGACGTCGTTGGCGTACGTTATCGGTGCTTGACTGGTGAGTGGGACAGGCGGCAGCTGGAGTGATATGTGCTGCCCGGTGACGTGGTTAAGAACGTTAAGCCGGTAAATGATATCATATTCGTGGTGTTGTTACGATATTTCGTTGATAGAGCAAAGTACAGATACTTGTCAAGGAACTGCAAAGTACAGTTTCGCCCTTGTGTCGATAACCAATCTGATAGTGCCGGGAGATCAGATGGAGACTTTACACTGCCAGCTGCAGGGCAAGATTATGCATTCTGCGGCTCCTTCGGCAATCGGGGGCGTTGGGTCGTTTTTTACCATTGAATACCATCATCACCAAATATCCAACCTGAATCGTGATGCTGAATGTTATGGGATGCGTGCAATTAGCAATCGAGCGAAGTTTGGTAATTTTATGATTTATTTACATGAAGGCATGATGTAATGTTAAGCATGTTTAACGGTTTAAAAAAATGCATGAAATCGTCAACTTTCATCGAACGAAATGTAGCAGAGACTGTACACAAAAGTTAAATGATAAGTGAAGTTTTCAGTGACTTGGCTTATGAAAAACGACGTAAAAATGTATTATTCGTATGTGGGAATAAGTGTTTGAAATAAACACCTACTATGCATTTATCATTACTCATTTACAACCATAAGGCACTACTACGACGGTATAAAATGTTTTCAATCGAAAGTGAACAGCGCTCACCAAATCATAAACTGGATTCGTTAGATTCGATGACGAAGATTCGATAACGATGGCGAGAGATTCGACGAGATTCAGTTGGGTTAGGTGCCTGCATATTTGACGATAACAGATTGAAAAAAACGTAACTTTGACAATCACTCTCATGGGGGCAATGTTGAGTCCGTGCGACAGAGAACAAAACAGGGAAACGTCTACATACACGACAAAAATAAACTGTTTCACGTACCGAGGCATATGGCAGCTACATGCACGGAGTACGTAAGAATTGAGACGAAATGAATTACAAGCTTAGCGGGTATTGGAGATTATAATATTGATGGAGATTACAATATTGAATAATCGGATGTAATCGGAGGCTATCATTGAACACAGTTAAGTTACGCGTGGATGTCTACAACACCGTGCAGAACACCTCGGCTTTTCAGGGTGCAACGGCGACAACTTTTCAAATCAAGCAGAGCGTTCACTGCCATACGCCAGTACAAAGACTCGTCGTATCAAATGTCGCCGTCCACCGTTAATTCTCATATCGCAAAGGAAAGCAGCTTTTACAGGCGCATAAACTGTCAGCTATCACAAGTCTCGAGGACCAGACGCGCAAATCTCACCGCTATATCATCAGCCGAACATTATCGTCATGCGGCGCAGATGCTTGAGCCATGGGATAAAAACGGCGATTATAACGGCAGACTCATGAAGAACAATGGCCCTCTGCTGTCCTAGCCCCACTGTGTACTTTGCACTGGCAAATGTAAACACAGGGAACGCACCTAAGACGACCGCGATATACGGGCATGTTGGACGTTGGTCGTCATCGGCCACTGCCCCCCCCCTCTCTCTCGACAAGGCATTCAGTGATGAAGATAGTTGTCCTGCGTACTCTCCTCCCCCGCACACTCTCCCGAATACTCACCGGCGGGGGTGGTGTCCAGCGCTCCCGGCCTGTCTCCCAGTCGGAGACCGGTGCTCAGAGACTCACTGAGACCGTCCAGCTCGGAGGCCGGCAGACGGGACACGGCGCCGCCAGAGACTGCCGGTGGAGGGTCAGGGAGGTCAGCGGCGGGGTCACGGTGAGACTACATCTTATAAACGAGTTGCGATGTGGGCTACGGGCGGTAGGACATGCTGAGTTCGAGACCGTAGGTAGTTGAAATTCTTAGGAATATAATCAGCTGAGTTTGTTAAACCATTCAAAATGCGGACTAGTGCTAACTCTGCGAGATGCAGTGCCAAGCTTCGATTATTTAAGCAGCCCTCTCTGATAAGGTTGGGTCGGCAGTCGTTCCCCGTTCACCCACCGTTGTTCGTGCCGGCGCCGTGCGCGGGCGCCCTCTGCGCCGCCGGCGCGTCAGTGTCGGTGTCGCTCTCGGTGCTGTCCGGGGGGCGCAGCTCGCTGCCCGCCTCCTGCTCCTGGCGCAGACACTCCTCGGTCTCCTGCTTCCTGCACATCCACTGCTGGATGAGTCCGTTGTGTTCGCCGTCGACGGCGCCGCGGCCGGCCAGCTGGCGGAGCAGCCTCTCGGCGCCGGCCACCAGACGGCGGTACTGGTCGGCGGCAAACTCCAGCCTGGCAGACGGCGGCAGAGGTCAGACGAACGGCGGGAATAGACGGCAGGGACGGTGCGGTCTACGGACAGTGACAGTGTGCGACATTCATGATAAACAAAAAGTTAGATCATTTATAACGGAAAACTGCGCACAAAACACTTTCATGTGTTTAATGTGTGAAAAAACAAACTAGCGTTACACGCGGCTGTAAGACAATGAAGTACTCCCAGTTTCTTTTGAGATGCACAATTAAGTGCTACAACACCACAAAGCCGGTCAGAAGAATGCATCGCCACGAAAGACATCGATGAAACGCATAATGCACGTATCAGCAATTCAGACAAGATTCCCTCTTCCCCACCGTCCCCCAATCTCTCCCGTTCACTCACTGGAAGAGCTGGTCGTCCTGTTTCTCTGGCTCGGGCTCGGAGCGTGTGTTCGGCGGCGGCGCCTGGGCCGCCAGCGCCGCCTGCTGCGCCGCCGCCAGCTGGTGCATCTCGAGCACATGCAGCCGCTGGTAGAGGTCAACCAGCGCGTTCTCGTGGAGCAGCGCGGCGCGCTGGCAGCTGAGCTCGGTCAGACTGGTGAGCGGCGGGCTGGCCGTGTAGCCGAGCCCGGCCAGCCGGCCGGCCGGCGACGCCTGGTGGTGGTACGGGTGCACCAGCGCCGACTGGTGGCTGTGGTGCCCGCCGCCGGCCGGCCGCGGCGGCTGGCTCACCGACAGATTCTGGTGGGAGCCGAACGACGGCACCGTCTGACTGAGCAGGTGGCCGGGGGTGGCGGCAGACAGCGGGTGGGCCAGGGCCGGGAACGATTGGCTGAGCGACGGGTTCAGCGACTGCTGCACCGCCAGACTCTGACTGTGAGCGTGGCTCTGGTTCATCAGCGGCTGGTTCAGCGGAGACAGCGGCTGGTTCATCTGGTTCAGGTTCATCTGGTGGTTCTGGTTCATGGTTTGGTTCAGTCCCATCTGGTTCGGGCTGAGCAGCTGCTGATTTTGGTTTAGCATCATCTGCTCCTGCTGGCTGTGCGTCATCAGCGCCTGGTTCTGGTTCATGATCTGCTGGTTCGCGTTGATCAGCGCCGGGCTGTGGTTCACCACCGGCTGGTTCACAGCCATCATGTGCTGGCTTTGGTTCATGGCCGGCTGGGTGGGACTCATCAACTGCTGGGTCTGTCCACCCACCATCTGCTGAGCCGGGCTCATCACCGCTCCGTGGCCGCTGAGCCTCTGCTGCGCCGAGCTGAGCCGTCTCTGTCCGCCGAACCCCGGTCCGTACCCCGCTCCATACCCCGCCGGAGGAGCAGCGGTCGGGCCCCAGCCGACCGCCGGCGGCGCGTCCAGCTCCGGCCCGTACCCGGGCGCGGCACCGTACCCTCCCTGCGCCCAGCCGGCCGGCGGTGGTTTGCCGTCCGGCCGCGGGGAGGCCGCCTGCAGCGGGTGCCTCAGAGGGTGGACCGGGTGCACCTGGCGCGCCGGGCCCGCCTGCTCGGCCGGCGGCGGATCAGAGGACGGCGGCAGCGGCCGCTGCACGGCGCCACACGTCACCAGGTTGATGACGGCCGGCAGCAGACGCACGTACTGCAGCGAGTTCAGGGACTCGTCTGTGTCGGCCGGCGACAGACAGCAGAGCACCAGCGTGCGGCAGTTGCCGCCGATCACGTCCTGAGGCGCAGAGGTGCGGACGGAGATCGGTGAGTTTTGAGGATAAGCAGCAGGGTGTGTAAGTGGGCAGCCAAGCTGGTTGAGCCGGTTACTACTGGTATCGTGTCTACGAAGCGCATAGAGTCACCCATGGTTGTGACGTTTAACTGAGCGGACAATCAACTAAAAACGTGACTGAGCACACATTAAACCAGCCTACCTGTGCTTCCCCAACCGCAAAACGGAAATCATCCACCTGATTAACCGAATTTACACACTTGAACACAATCATAATTAACTCTCCACATTAAGGCCCCACCCCACTGCTTTCACGACTTGACCAACAGAACACCTAGCACAACCCATCAACCACCCAGGCCACTAATTCCTCTAACCCTTCCCCAACACATCCCACGCACACTCCCTCCCGACCCCACCGTGCACCCATCTGACCTTGAGCAGCGCGGGCAGGGGAGCCAGGTGGTAGGGCACGGACGGCCGGCGGCGGGCCAGCGCCTCCACCACGTGACGCAGTGCCAGCAGGCCGGCATTAATGGTGAAATCGTCCGGGTCGTCGGGCGCCGGCTGTAGCTCCGAGCCGGACAGCTCCACAAAGTACATTGACGAAGAGGTCTCGTGCAGCAGCACACCTGTCAGGGCGGATGGAGGTGAGGGGGATACAATGAGCGGCAATCATGATGTACCATCTGTGAGTGTGTGATGTGTGATGTACAGAGGGGGCTTATAGGTAGGTATTTGTAAACAGCCGGAACTGACGTAGTTTGAATGGAACTCTATTTGAAAACCACTTGTGTTGGCTTAGAGTTATATCTAACAGTTGATCAAAATCCACACACAGAGCCGCGTTTCTCACTTCAGCCGCATTCAGCAGTGACCGTTAACCACCCGCTCTCCTCTCCCTCCCCTCCCGCTGTGCGTGTCCCGGCCCTCTCACCGTCAGCCCACTCCTGCTGAACTTGCACCGTGAACACTGTGTGCGCCTGCTGGTCACTGGCCGCCGTAGAGCCCGCCTGTCGCATGGATGAGCCAGCCTCGAGGCAGTGCAGTACCTCGGAGACGGAGGAGCACTCCAACCGGGTGAGACCCGGCACCACCGGGGAGCCCTGGGGGAAACACAGCGCGGGGGTGGGGGTCAGTGGACAGCGCCAACCGGTCGGAACGGGAGGGGGCGGGAGAAACGGGAGGGGTGAGATGGGATGGGTCGAGATAAGAAGGGACGGTTTAGACACGTACATATCAATCAGAGCTGACTTCACAAAGCACCAAGGTGGTTTCTGCCAAAACATCTCCACTAGACGGATTTTATCTCAGGGACATTGTCTGCTAATGCTCCCACGTCTCTTCCGTCTCTTTTATGCTAACCAGTGAGTGATGACTCATGAGCAGCGGTAAGTCCCTCCACTCCCCGACAGGGCAGCGGCATCAGTAGCCTATCTCTTCACGGGGCTCACGCCTCACCTCCTCGTCGTACTGCACATCCAGGTGGTAGCTGACGGGCTCGTAGTTGAGCAGGTCGCGGATCTCCTCCTCACCCACCTCCAGGTAGCTGGCCCGCACCGTGAACGCGTGCTCGGCCACCTCGTGTGAACTTTGCTGCACGGCGACAAACGAGACTTTCGTTAGCAGTCAGTGGGCATAAGGGAACTATGAAACGATCGTAGTTCGTAAATCGTAATGGAACGTGACGAATCGAAGCTGGACCAGGTGCGGAATTGGCGTAATAAACTGACAAATATTAATATGAAGACAATTATCATAAGCCAATAAAACTCTGAATTCGTAATACAGCGTACCAATGTGACCGTACCTAATGCCTGGAGGCCCGGGAGCCCATAGCGCACGATGTGCGTTGAAACATACAAACGCGTAGCCCGCGCGTAGGGCAAGTGCCCTATGCATTAATAACACGTGGCACACGTACCTTCAGTGCCGCGAACACGTGGCGCACGGCTCTGGGCAGCACGCCAAACTCGGCCTCGCTCATGGCGAACGTGGCGTCCGGTCCGACCAGCGTGAACGTCTTCCCCGAGCCCGTCTGGCCGAACGTCACCACGGCTACATTGTAGCCTGGGGGTGGAGGGGGAAGGGTGGTGAGGGAAGGGTGGGGGGACACAGCAGTTATACGAGTTTAGAGGCTGTGGGTGATTAGTTAGCAGTTGGCAAGTGACGGTGTTTAATTGGTGTTGAAGCAAAATGTGTTACTCAGGAAGTATACCATCTGCCTGCACCATCGCTGGCTATATTCCGTGTTCCGAAAGAGACTAGTCGGAAAATAATAAGTGTCATGCAGATAAAGCCGGCGAGAATCTAAAACAGAAGTCGCAAATAGCACAGAATACAGCCACATAAGCAGAGAACAGCGCGCTCGTCCCGTCGGCCGTCACCCTCCGGACGAGACACGCCCCGGCCGGCGGCGCGGTCCGCCTCACCCTGGAGCAGCATCTCGACCTGCGGCTCGACGGCCGCCGCGTACAGCTCCTGCTGGCCCACAGAGGCTGGCAGGCAGAACGTGGGCTCGAACAGGTGGCCCTCGACGGTGACCTGGCCGGTGGCCAGCAGCTCGACCCGCTCGTCCGACGGCGGGTCATCCGTGTCCAGCACGGGCCGCAGCTGGGGGCAGCCCGTCATGTCAGGGGAGGGGTGTAAGGAGATACGACCATGGGTGTTAGACTCATATTGGGATAGAAATGTTAGGCATGGATTAGAGGAAAACACAATGTGGGAAAGTTGGTACAGTATGGAAATAATATTACTACAGGCCTACAGCAACGCACTTTGTATGTGGATCGCTCTTAAATATAAATACAAATGCAAATACAAACACAAAAACAAATACAGCAATAAGGAAACATTGAAGACTCCACTAACATGTAAGAAATAACCAGCAAAGAAGACATTTTGGGGTCTGGTCTGCGTATAGACCTCACCTCTGTCTTCACTTATTAGCTATGAATGCATATTTTCAAGCTATTTGTGATGATCATTCTTTGTTAAGCAATTAAGATGAGGCTAAAATTAAATAAAATAACCACATCAAGGACATAACCAATGGTTGAAGAATGTATAGATGACATTAACACTTACCCTTACACCAACTTGTATTGGTATTTCCAAATAACTTTGTTTCCTTTCAAAATCCATCTTCAGCTGATTCCAGTCACAACAGCGAGCCAAACAACAGAGAGCTCCTTGAACTAATCCACAATGTCACATTGATTTGACTCTTGAGATATCACAACTTATTCTCAGTCATGTTTGCCCTGGAATGTCAAAATATTTATAGAGTGAATGCTTTCAATCTACAAAAATGAGAAGGAAGAGCAACACATGAATGCTGACACTAGTTGACTTTTCCCACATAGCTATTCAAAAAAGCAGTACATTTTTTAAACTGAAGAGTAAGCATAAAAAAAACTTTTAAATTTACTTGAACCATAGGCTTAGGCACAGATGAATCAAATTTAACTGCAGATCCAATGTCTCTCCATGTTCCATATCAAGATATATGTTTAAAAAAGAAGAATGATTATTGCTTCTCAAAAACAACAGACCTCTCATTCTAACTCAGACTAACATGTGAGTTGTGACAAACTGGATGCTTACTGAAACTTTCAACTGGAGCCATTAGTATCAATAGGTTACACACTCCACAAATGGTTAATCTATACCTTTGGCCTTAGCTTAAGTTAAACATTCTCAAACCTTCTAACCCACCCACTTTCTGCCGGTACCTGAGCCAGGCATTGTTGGAGCTTGCTTATTCTGCATGCGGCAAAACCACAGAGTGGGTAAACTAGCGATATTCATTAAAAAATGGCTTAAATCTGGTTTAATATATTTAGTAGCAATGTGCCACTGCAAATAGTGACAATTATACAAAAACATAGTATTTTAACAATTAGAAATAAAGGACAACACTGAGTATTCTTCTATGAGTATTATTATTTAACTCAAGCTGATTTGGCACCTGCAGGCTGCAGCACCAATTTTCAAGCTGCACAGTGGAGAACTATGCTGCAGTAGGTGATGCCACACCTGCGATAATGCACCAGTGTGGGTGAGGCGAGGGGTATAAGTGTAGCAGCTCTCACCATGCATGCATCAGCACATTTTTGCAGCACTTCAAACATGACGCGTTAACATTGAAATGGCAGCGGTAGTGTAATTACGTTGTACAAAATACAGTTGGTACTTGGCATAGTTGTGATAAACCGAAAATTATTGTCCATTTCAGGGTTTTCATGATGGTTTCCACGTTATTTAGCATGGAGAAGTGGATTCTGAGTTCTGACTATAGAAAATGTGTGATTTGATAGGCAAAGGTCTTTAAGATCACCAATGTTTCACTTTTTCTTACAGTGATTGGTCAGTATTTTCATCACTCTAAAAAGAAATCACAACTCTCTCACAACTCTCAACAATTATATTGATTTCAAGGCCGTATAAGAGAGGTAGAATCATCCCGCGATTTCCAATGGACCGGTCGCTAAGCATTCGCGTGACGTCACTGGTGGAGACCGGGCGGCGCCCGGCTCCAAGCTGTACGTCGGGTACATTTGGCCCCGTATAGTTGTTATTACTGAACGTAACGACAACTAAACTTTTTTACTCACCTAAAGATGATTTCCTTACCGGTACATTGCCGACCCGAGCCCCAGGGTTGACAATCATGGGATATGGGTCGGAACTCGGATGGGCGACCTCGCGACGGGATAAGGAACGATTGCAATTGTTGTGTCCCGCACCGCCGATTGCATTCTCTATCTGCATCGGGGGGGGGGGGGAAGCAGGGGGCACGTGCCCCCCATCGGATCAGGGGGCCTCTCGGGCCCGAGGGGCCTTGCGACGCCAATTGGAGGCTGAGGGTCCACGCTGGCATCTTTCGACTCAGAAGGGCCCCGCAGGGCTCGGAAGGCCTTATGTGCTCCGAAGAGCCACACTTCTCTCCATAAGAGCCCCACACCGGCTTTTTAGTGTCCCTTGTCGGCCTTTGAGGGCCCCTTGCCGGCTTCTCAGGGCCTATTGACGACCTCTGAGGGCTACTTGCCGGCCTCTGAGGGCCCTTACCGGCCTATCAGGGACCAGCAGCTCTAAGGGTTCCACACACGCCTGCGATGACCCCCTAAACCAATGGTTGAAGGCCCCCACAACCGCGCCTGCGAGGGCCCTCACCGGCGGCTGTGAAGGCCCCACACCGGTGCCTAGCTGAGGGCCCCACACTGCCACCTCTGAGTGCAACCGGCACCCCTGAATGAGCTCCCGAAACCGTATATCGGCGGCTCTGGGGGCTCAACGCCGGAGCCTCTGACGGCCTCAGACGGGACCTGTGCATCGGACGGCCACTCACCGGTGACTTTTGAGGGCCCACACCGACGACTCTGAGGGCCACACTGGCGTTTGAATGTATCTTGCTGGTCTCTAAGGACTCCACAGGGCTCCCGAAGGCACCGCAGACCTCTTGAGAGCCCCTTGTCGGTCTCTGAGAGCCCCTGTCAGCCTGTAAAGGGTTCGAGCCAGCAGCTCTAAGGGTCCCACACCCGACTGTGACAACCCCACACCGCAGTGTCTCTGACGGCCCACAACGGCAACTGTGAGGACCCTCACCGGCGCCTCTGAGGGCCCACAGCGGCACCTCTGGGGACCCCGCACCAATGCCTCTGAGAGCCTCACACCGGTACCTGTGAGGGCCCACCTCCAAAGGCTTCATAACCGGCGGCCCCGAAGGCATCACACAATCTCTTAGTCTCGCTGAGCTTCTATCCCAATCCCATACCGGCTTCTATCCCAATTCCGGCTCAACTAATTAGCAGCCCCCCCCCCCCCTCCATGGGTCAGCAGCGCCGCGCCGGTGCCGGGGGCCAGCGCCATTGGGGCGGCAGTCGCCACGCGCACTCAATGGTTAGCGCTTAGCACCGACGGCTAGCGCACGCCCGGTGTGTCATCGGCCGTGAGCCGCTCCAAAACGGCTGCAGTAACTAGTCGATATAGGTAGTAAGGAGATGCAGAGATGCAGGTGGATTGATGACCGGCAAGCTTTTGTGTTTTACGAGGGTGAAGGGTCGAAGTCGGCTGCTAAGTGGTGAGCGGATTTTATCAGATGCCGGTTCACCATGACCTTTGTCCGGGTCCTGGTACCCTGACGCACTCTTGGAGAGCAGGATCACAGCAAAAATCCATCCACGACTGTATCTATACGGCTTACGCTGTTCTGAAAACGTCTGCGTTTGGCCTTCTACGGGCCCGGCCGCGAGTTACCTAAGTGTGGAACTACAAGTCGATTCTAGGGCTCTGATTGGTCACTTTGGTCGGGGGATGACGCTTATAGCATGACGTCACCCGCGTACTTGGCCGGACCAACGGCGCGGCGCAGGCGCGCCGAGCCAACCCAGAGGCTCTCAAACTCAATTGTACAGATCCTGCGCATTGAATGGCGAAACTTCGGCGAGTTCGCTTGAGTTTGGAAGCCCCTGCCAGAGAACTGGAGACGGCCGGATTATTTGCTGGACAGTGGGCAGCGCAGATGGCGATTGACGGTGCCAAAAAGATGATAGGGAAAAAGGGGTTGAGACTTGAGCAGTGAATGTGAGCCTGTTGTATTGTATTGTATTACCTTCATGGACAATCCACGCGGGGCGTGGCGATTACAGTCCAGAGTCTGAGTCGGGCACAGACAAAAACATGCGGGGACAAGAAACACAGGCATACAAATTCAATCGCTGGACATTCGCTCTCTCTATATACAAACGGACGATTCAAGACAGCACACCGCACACGGATGTCGCACCTCCTTCCCCTGACACGGGTCATCGTCGGGCGGTCGTCATCGCCGGACAGACTGCAGCCTTGGCCGCACGGGCGAATTGGGCGGGGCGCTGTTCGATGACACCGGGAGGCAGACTGTTGAGTAGCGCCGCGGCCCGGTAGGCGAACCGTCGCTTGCCAGTCTCGAGCCGCGAGCGTGGAAGGTGGAAGAGGTGGTCCTGTCGTGTGGATCTCTCTCGCGCGTCACTGTTATTCGTGAAGATGGCAGCTAGTGCTTCGGGCTCGCCGTTGCTTATTATTTTCTGCGCAGTTACCATGGTTTTAACATCGGCCATAGCTTTCGGAGGCATCCATCCGAGTGAATCGCGGAGGCCAGAGACGTGATCGAATTTCCGGCGGCCGAATATGACCCGTGCTGCAAAGTTTAGAATTTTTTGGAGTCGGTCGAAGTTTTTCTGGGAGCCGTTTCCATATACAGTGAGGCAGTACTGGACGCGCGAGATGACGAGTGCAGTCACGATCGTTTTGAGGATACCGTCTGGGAGGCAGTGTCGTGCGTGGGAGAGGCCGATCAGTACGCCCGTGCAGCGACGGCTCAGCTCGGCCACGTGTGCTTCCCAGGTGAGTGCGCCGTCGAATACAACACCTAGGTTTCCCACCTGCGCGCACGGCAGGAGCTCAGCGTCACGGAAAGAGATTTTGAAGCGAGGCAGGTTACGTAGGTTTTGTCGGCTACCGAATACCATCAGTTGAGTTTTAGAAGCGTTGACTTTCAGGGCGTGTGCGCAGAACCATGCGTTAAGTGACTCTAGCGATGCCTCCATGCGCGAGATGAGACTCCTGATGTCGTTGCGTGGGCCGCTCACCAATATCTGGGTGTCGTCTGCGTACTGATAAGCGGTGGCGTCTCCGGCAAATAGTGAGAGGTCGTTGGAGAATATAGTGAAGAGGAGGGGACCCAGAGCCGAACCCTGGAAAACTCCTACGGTGTTTGGGAGCGGTCGAGAGGTTATCTTACGGCCGGTTTTGTCTTTCAGGGATACACTCTGCGTGTGTCCCTGAAGATAAGCGGAAAACCAGGAGGTCTCAATACCGTAGATTTGGAGCTTTTTGACAAGGAGTTCATGGTCAATGACGTCAAAACATTTGCTGAGGTCTATGAGGCATAGCATTGAGATCTCACCCCTATCGGTGGCGGCAAGGATGCTATCTGTGACTGACAGCAGCGCAGTCTCAGTGGAGTGTCGGGGGCGGAATCCGTGTTGGGTAGACGAAAGAAGGTGGTTATGGGTGAGATAGTGATAGAGCTGCTGATGGATTACACGCTCGATGATTTTCATGATTACGGGAACTAGGGAGATCGGTCTGAAATTGCTGGGGTCAGATGGGTTGCCAGACTTGAAGATCGGTTGAACGATAGAGTGTTTCCAGGGGTCAGGAATGTCGGAACGGGTTATTGAGACGTTGATGATGTGTAAAATGATGTCGCCAATAGTTTGGAAGCATACTTTTAACATGCGGATGCATATACCGTCAGTGCCACGCGCGGCAGAGTTTCGCATGTTGAACACTGTGAGTCCGAGTTCCCCGAGAGTGATGGCCCTCGGCCTAAAGCTGCATGCGCCGACACGGGGTAGACGTATGTAGCGGGGTTTCGCGGCGTTGCGGGGCTAACCGGGCAGTGTCTTTCGATAGTGATGGAGAGCAAGCTAACCGGACAGTGTCTTTCGTTATTGAGGGGTGAGAGCTCCGTCGGCGCGCTCCATGAAGCCCATCGCTTTATCCAGCCCCTCGCGAACCCGTTCCGACTCTGACTCTATCTTTCCGGGGCGATCAATCATCGGAAACACATAGGCCAGGGTTAGGGAATGGGAGATAATGATAAATGTTAATCAATTACCCTCGATCATATTGGTATAGAAAATCAACTCTATTTAACAAAAAGTCCCACTCTCAAACAACAGCGCCCTTCCTAGCTTGAGGGTCATCTCCCACCAGATATATGTATCAATCATTCGTCCATTTATCCATCCCCTTACAACCATGTCATTCGTCCACTTATACCTCGTAATTTACCAGAGTTGACCATCTCCGGTCCCTCCCCTTTTTTCCTAACTTCCCCCGGTGGTGCTAGGGCGCGCGCAAAGTCGTTATCGAGTCATTGGCCTTAAATGTCATTTAACCGTTATCCCTTCATAACCACAATGTTCCGTACATCAGACAAACGCTTCATAATGCTCACGCTACACAATTAGAGATACGACCCACCACATATTTCGGCACTCGACCTTCGCGTTACGTGACTTATTGCGGTCCGTCCCATCACCATGTCGAACTACCTACACAAAAAAAACATAAATGTCTTCGGCCAGCGGCTCCGAGACTACGGCTCGCAGGGCACTGTGTAGTCCGGTTTCCGCGGGGGACTTATTTGAAATTTGAGACCGGGGCTGGGTAACTAAGGTCCGTCCGGGCTGCCTGCGTCGTCTCCGTATAGCCGCGGTTTTCGGGCCAGCCCCCGGCGACCGAAAGGGGTTAGTCGTTCGTCGGCTTTACACGAATCCATGACTACCAGTTTATGCCAAATTGCCTATAATAAAACGAAAACTAAGCGTACCACGGCCCGCAATGGGCTTATCTAAAATTTGAAACCGGGCTGGGTAACTAGGTCCGTCCGGGCTGCCTGCATCGTCTCCGTATAGCCACGGCTTTTGGAACAGCACCGGCGACCGAACGGGTAAGCCTCCGTTGGCTTCACACAATCCACGACTACCAGCGTTATAGGTGCCCGAAGCCCTATCTATCCGTTGCTGGTAGTTAAGCTGTCGTCACAGACCTAACCGAAATGACCGCTGCACGGCCGGAGTAAATCGACTGACAGCGGGGTGGCCAGTACCGACTTACCGCGATCACCCGACTCGCATGCTTTGGTATTTAATGTTCACCCCCGTCCTGCAGCATCACACGTTTCTTCGCGGGACATTACTTAACCGGCGGCATACGTCTCCTCGCTGGGACGCCTGGGGTCCTAACCATCTCCGAAACTACCTACGTCACTTATCGAATGTCATCCTGCGCTGATCACTCAATGGACCGATAGCGGACCTAACCTATCTTTTAAAACCGGGCGGGGTCACTAGGTCCCTCCGGGCTGCCTGCATCGTCTCCGTATAGCCACGGCTTTATGGGGCCCGCGCCGGCAACCGAACGGATTAGCCTTTGTCGGCTATGCACTCATCCTCAATAATCGATCCTCAACTCGCTCTCACCCTTTCTCTTCACTTCGCGACTTATTGCACGTATCCAGGGCTTACCCAAGCGAGGCCTACTATTTAAGTGGGGTCTATCCGAGCTGAGCTTCATTCAGGAAATCCGATTCCTCTACGTGTACAGTCTTCAATTCCATTTCACTCGCTTCTTATCTCCCTCCTAACCCATGGCCGCGTCGGTGGACTTTCCACGCACAGGGGCGTGACGTGCATCATCTATCTCCCCGGTTCCGTCCCTTGCAGTGTCCCCAGTGTCCATGTGGGGTAAAGTTACAAATATTTCGTGTGCGGCAAGGTCTATGTGTGCTCCTTATATTTGGACCGCTGGATAGGGTAGAGCGCCAGGAAATCCGCTGGCGAGGGCACTTGGGAGTCAACCGGAGAAGCTCCAGTATCGGTTGGGCTAGGGAGGTCCCGTATGTGTTGTGTATAATCGCTATCATTTGGACCGTGGGATAATTTGGGGAGGATGGAGTGCCAGGAAATCCACTGGCAAGGGCACTTAGGAGTCAACCGGAGAAGCTCCAGTATCGGTTAGGCCAGGGAGGTCCTGTATGTGTTGTGTGTAATCGCTATTGTTTGGACCGTGGGATAATTTGGGGAGGATGGAGTGCCAGGAAATCCACTGGCAAGGGCACTTAGGAGTCAACCGGAGAAGCTCCAGTATCGGTTAGGCTAGGGAGGTCCTGTGTGTATTGTGTGTAATCGCTATTGTTTGGACCGTGGGATAATTTGGGAAGGATGGAGTGCCAGGAAATCCACTGGCAAGGGCACTTAGGAGTCAACCGGAGAAGCTCCAGTATCGGCTAGGCTAGGGAGGTCCTGTGTGTGTTGTGTATAATCGCTATTGTTGGACCGTGGGATAATTTGGGGAGGATGGAGTGCCAGGAAATCCACTGGCAAGGGCTTTTAGGAGTCAACCGGAGAAGCTCCAGTATCGGCTAGGCTAGGGAGGTCCTGTGGGTGTTGTGTGTAATCGCTATTGTTTGGACCGTGGGATAATTTGGGGAGGATGGAGTGCCAGGAAATCCACTGGCAAGGGCACTTAGGAGTCAACCGGAGAAGCTCCAGTATCGGCTAGGCTAGGGAGGCCCTGCATGTGTTGTGTATAGTCGCTTTGTGCACTGTGTAAACTCAACAGATAAAGAGAACTGATCGTTGTAAATTACTCTGGCCGGACACCTTGGAAACGACCTCTTTCCTGACTGTGGGTTAGCATATGGCCTTTTATGCTCCATCCTCCGATCCCTGCCCCTTCAGCACTACTCACACTCGTATTTCAATATTTACAAGTCCCATTTATTTACATACTCCGACGCAACACCTTAAATTCCCTTACAAGTCAAATTTAAAGGAAACATTCTGGGCCCAGGCCGCCCATCAACTGAGCCCCACAAGCCGCGCGGTGCGGTACACAGTCGCCCGTCCCTTTCCCGACTCCCCACGGTGCATAATCCCCTCCGTCCGCTTAAATCACAACGGGGCGCCAGACGACTGAAGAGGGCCCACGTCGGCACGCGTGTCGCACTACGCGCACAGTTACATAATTGATCGAAATCGAATTGTGAAATTAAGCTACCTAGACTGAAAGTCCCAAGAATAAATTTAAATACCTAAGCTGAATGGCCTAAAATATTGCGGACGACACCTAAAAGGGGAATATAATGTGGCTCACATAGCAGTAACGAAAGGGGGGGGGGGTTACTTGGAGGATTTAGGGACTAGGTGCGCACCCGTGTTCACCGCGTGACCTTACTTGAGATGGAGTCGCTGACATGATGGTCGTGACCGTCCAGCGCCCGGCCAGGCGGCCGGAGCCGCCGCCGGCGCCGTGATGCCTGCCGCTGGTCTCTCGTGGGCTGTCCACGGTGTCAGATGTGAGCCGAGAGCGAAGAGCGGCGTGGGATCCGTCGTCCGAGAGAGAGCCAGAGAGCGTGGAATGCGTCGTCCGAGAGAGCTTTTCAGTTCCGTTTCATCAACTTATACTTCTGATGACGTCATACTTCAGAGGGCCGGGCAGCATCACCTTGTCCAATCTCCGTCCTCCATTCTCAGAAGCTGCACTCGGCTCCGCCCTCGAAAGTTCGTGATTTGCTGACAAAGTTCGGTTCCCCTCCGGCCATGGCAGTCGCACCCTTTCACGCAGCGATCGGGTGGAATTCGCCGCCGGCGCTCACGGCGCCTGAGGCGCCAGGTGGCGGGCCTGGCCCTCTGCTCCCCTTGTTTTGAAGTCAGGTCCGGCCAGATGTCCTATATTTTGTCGTTGGCGACCGAGTTCCATTTCATCCTGTTTTCGTACAACCCGGGTCGGTCTCCGCTCCCCTTTCTTGTTTTGGTTCAAATCAGGGCCGGTCTGCACTCCCCTCTCCTTGTTCTCTGGCGGGGTGCCGAGCGTGGGACAGAGTCTTGTTTTCCAAAGGCTAAACTGATTAATGGCTCGAGGCTGGCAGAATGGCGCGTTTCGGTATGCTCTTTGTTGGCTTCAGATCCGAGTTCTCATGAAGTGGGGTGGTCATCTATAGAGGACCCCTGTTTGTCAGAGCCGACTTCGCCGTCTGCGTGGACGCCAGCTGGGACGGAGAGAGGGTATCACAGCCGATTTAGTCGGCTGACCGTGTCTGTGCGGCGCTCGCAGATGGCCGTGTTTCAGCTTGTGGCACAGCTTGCAGTTCAGCATGAAAGATGAAAAAAATGTAACGCATCTGCGTTACATTTTCAGACCTCTTTTTATAGTCGCGCCCCGCGACTAAACGTTTGAGAGGCGGCTTCTGCCGTGCTATTTGGTGCCGTTTCGTCGTGTTTCTTGGTGACTTCTGTGACGAGAGTGGGTGGCCGTCTTCTAAAGGATCGGTAGTTATTTTAACAGGAGTGTTCGGTTGGGGAGGATGGTAGGACGAGCTTGGATGATTAGGACATAAGGATTGCGGGTTTTTGTGTCATTGCACAGTATTTCGGGCCATTCTTACATTTCAGAAATAAAATATCACACAATATCTCGTTAAACTCCACCTACCTCGCCAGAAGTTCACGCAAAGCAATGGAAATTGTTGACGCGTCACGATACAAAAAAAAACCTACACGCACACATAAATACAATGATAGATTTGGTTACTCCAATTCAGATCAGTTTAACAGATAACATACCAGTGCAGACTTTGGTGTGCCTGAGCCGAGCCTGGCACCTGACGGTGGCTCCACGAGCGAGCCACGATAACCCCGGTCCGGGAAGGCCTTTGTTGGCGAGCTGGCGGGCGTCCGCGATTCGGTCTCGAGCCGGCCGGCTGCTGCTGTAGTTGTGTCCAGTTCCGGATTTTCCCAGTCTCGTAGTTGTAGTCGTGGTTCTCGCCGACCATCGATGTCGAACGCAGCCGCCCTGGCGAGCTGTCAGGGCTGACTACGGTCGGCCCAGAACTCGTCGTCTGTGGCTGAGCCTGGGTTGGACGTGGCTCCAGCGCACTTCCGAGCTGTTTCTGCTGGTCTGGTGGCCGGCTGGGCTGCGCTCTGGTGTAGATTGCTGATGATGGTTTGGCTGTCACATCCAGCGGGAGACGTGGTCCCACTGCAGCCTGCTCCATGATTACTGGCTGCGATGTTGAGCACTTCGCTCTGACCAGCTGCGGATCTCGCGAGTCGGTCTCGAAGTCTGGAAAGTGGGAGCTGCCTGCAATTGATGAACGGCGGATCACCACCTGCCAGTGCGGCGGGCGGCCCAGAAATCGGCCCGCGGACTGGTCCGGTCCATTTCAGCTGTCTATGTTGGTCAAACAGGCAGCATTCAGGTGCCCCCTAATGGTCGTGTCTAATGATGCTCCAAAGGTGATAGTAGTCGTCACCATCACCCAAGTTGCTGTCTGATTTTGTTGTAATACCTGCAATGTTGATTGCTAACAACATTTTAGTTATTCGGTATATCCGTCCCTCCTTCTCCTTCTTCCGGTCTTTGTTGTTATTTATTTCCGGCGTTGCCTTCATTTTGAGTTCCATTGGGCACTGGCTGTCAGGCAGTCGCTGTTGATGACTACCTTTTTTCTGTTCTTCTGTCGGCGTCTCTTCTTCTCTGTGCTGCACGTTTGCTCTTCCAAATGGCTTCGTGATGTTACAGTTCTTCAATCATTTGCATTTTACTCTTCTCAGCTGTCGTTTCCTTTCTGTGATTGCATGTATCCATTGCCATTTAGTATCAACGTCGTTTCCATCGGTATACTACTTCAATGTCTTCTTTCTCGCCGTCACTCGGCTGTGTGTTGTCCTTCTTGTTCTTATCGCAATTCAGCTTTCCATACTGCTTCTAAAACGTGCCTCAATCATTTACAATCTGCGCTGTCACCTTCATTTCAGTATGCTGCGTCCTATTGGTGACTTTTGCCTTCTTCAATCCTGATTTTCATTTCAGCACATTCAATTTCTTCATAGCGTCGTGCTCAGTCGTATTTTTAGTACGTTCATTGGGTTCGGCAACATACATGACTGCCTGTTCTGTAACGGGGGTTTCCGTCACGGAGAACGGCTCGTGGACGGTTGCCGGTCTCCTGTCAGTTCTCTCCAGAGGCGGGTAAGTCCACGGGTCACACATAGGTCACTGCACCTTTTTGGTATAGGATGGGTACAATCTCTTAAAAATTGGGTTAAAATGGCATCCTCGGTGTGATTACTCTAACTTTGGATCACGGGATTTCACTCAAGGTTAGGGTTCGCTAGATGTGAGCCACATAATTTTAGTTAGCGATACCTGTAGCCGAAAAAAAATATACCAAGCCCGCTCGCCCGTCACTTAAAATTGATCCTCGATTTACCCTTATCGCTTCATGATATATACACCCTCCAGCAATCCACGCTTTCTGATTTCAATCAAATCAATTTAACCCGAGTAACGCTGCACTGAGTGACCAGCTCCCACTGCATCTAGCTCAGACATAATATGTTTTCTCACTCACGCTCGCATTTCCTCTGAAATTTTAGCTTTGGGTTCGGCAATGCACGTCGGTCCACCGACTTCATGTTTCCTTTGATTGATCCTGCCCCACGTTGGGTGCGCCAAATCTGTAGCGGGGTTTCGCGGCGTTGCGGGGCTAACCGGGCAGTGTCTTTCGATAGTGATGGAGAGCAAGCTAACCGGACAGTGTCTTTCGTTATTGAGGGGTGAGAGCTCCGTCGGCGCGCTCCATGAAGCCCATCGCTTTATCCAGCCCCTCGCGAACCCGTTCCGACTCTGACTCTATCTTTCCGGGGCGATCAATCATCGGAAACACATAGGCCAGGGTTAGGGAATGGGAGATAATGATAAATGTTAATCAATTACCCTCGATCATATTGGTATAGAAAATCAACTCTATTTAACAAAAAGTCCCACTCTCAAACAACAGCGCCCTTCCTAGCTTGAGGGTCATCTCCCACCAGATATATGTATCAATCATTCGTCCATTTATCCATCCCCTTACAACCATGTCATTCGTCCACTTATACCTCGTAATTTACCAGAGTTGACCATCTCCGGTCCCTCCCCTTTTTTCCTAACTTCCCCCGGTGGTGCTAGGGCGCGCGCAAAGTCGTTATCGAGTCATTGGCCTTAAATGTCATTTAACCGTTATCCCTTCATAACCACAATGTTCCGTACATCAGACAAACGCTTCATAATGCTCACGCTACACAATTAGAGATACGACCCACCACATATTTCGGCACTCGACCTTCGCGTTACGTGACTTATTGCGGTCCGTCCCATCACCATGTCGAACTACCTACACAAAAAAAAACATAAATGTCTTCGGCCAGCGGCTCCGAGACTACGGCTCGCAGGGCACTGTGTAGTCCGGTTTCCGCGGGGGACTTATTTGAAATTTGAGACCGGGGCTGGGTAACTAAGGTCCGTCCGGGCTGCCTGCGTCGTCTCCGTATAGCCGCGGTTTCGGGCCAGCCCCCGGCGACCGAAAGGGGTTAGTCGTTCGTCGGCTTTACACGAATCCATGACTACCAGTTTATGCCAAATTGCCTATAATAAAACGAAAACTAAGCGTACCACGGCCCGCAATGGGCTTATCTAAAATTTGAAACCGGGCTGGGTAACTAGGTCCGTCCGGGCTGCCTGCATCGTCTCCGTATAGCCACGGCTTTTGGAACATCACCGGCGACCGAACGGGTAAGCCTCCGTTGGCTTCACACAATCCACGACTACCAGCGTTATAGGTGCCCGAAGCCCTATCTATCCGTTGCTGGTAGTTAAGCTGTCGTCACAGACCTAACCGAAATGACCGCTGCACGGCCGGAGTAAATCGACTGACAGCGGGGTGGCCAGTACCGACTTACCGCGATCACCCGACTCGCATGCTTTGGTATTTAATGTTCACCCCCGTCCTGCAGCATCACACGTTTCTTCGCGGGACATTACTTAACCGGCGGCATACGTCTCCTCGCTGGGACGCCTGGGGTCCTAACCATCTCCGAAACTACCTACGTCACTTATCGAATGTCATCCTGCGCTGATCACTCAATGGACCGATAGCGGACCTAACCTATCTTTTAAAACCGGGCGGGGTCACTAGGTCCCTCCGGGCTGCCTGCATCGTCTCCGTATAGCCACGGCTTTATGGGGCCCGCGCCGGCAACCGAACGGATTAGCCTTTGTCGGCTATGCACTCATCCTCAATAATCGATCCTCAACTCGCTCTCACCCTTTCTCTTCACTTCGCGACTTATTGCACGTATCCAGGGCTTACCCAAGCGAGGCCTACTATTTAAGTGGGGTCTATCCGAGCTGAGCTTCATTCAGGAAATCCGATTCCTCTACGTGTACAGTCTTCAATTCCATTTCACTCGCTTCTTATCTCCCTCCTAACCCATGGCCGCGTCGGTGGACTTTCCACGCACAGGGGCGTGACGTGCATCATCTATCTCCCCGGTTCCGTCCCTTGCAGTGTCCCCAGTGTCCATGTGGGGTAAAGTTACAAATATTTCGTGTGCGGCAAGGTCTATGTGTGCTCCTTATATTTGGACCGCTGGATA
Source organism: Amphibalanus amphitrite (assembly GCF_019059575.1). Taxonomy (NCBI): domain Eukaryota; kingdom Metazoa; phylum Arthropoda; class Thecostraca; order Balanomorpha; family Balanidae; genus Amphibalanus; species Amphibalanus amphitrite. Next base: position 743,543 of record NW_024881676.1, read on the forward strand.
GGGTAGAGCGCCAGGAAATCCGCTGGCGAGGGCACTTGGGAGTCAACCGGAGAAGCTCCAGTATCGGTTGGGCTAGGGAGGTCCCGTATGTGTTGTGTATAATCGCTATCATTTGGACCGTGGGATAATTTGGGGAGGATGGAGTGCCAGGAAATCCACTGGCAAGGGCACTTAGGAGTCAACCGGAGAAGCTCCAGTATCGGTTAGGCCAGGGAGGTCCTGTATGTGTTGTGTGTAATCGCTATTGTTTGGACCGTGGGATAATTTGGGGAGGATGGAGTGCCAGGAAATCCACTGGCAAGGGCACTTAGGAGTCAACCGGAGAAGCTCCAGTATCGGTTAGGCTAGGGAGGTCCTGTGTGTATTGTGTGTAATCGCTATTGTTTGGACCGTGGGATAATTTGGGAAGGATGGAGTGCCAGGAAATCCACTGGCAAGGGCACTTAGGAGTCAACCGGAGAAGCTCCAGTATCGGCTAAGCTAGGGAGGTCCTGTGTGTGTTGTGTATAATCGCTATTGTTGGACCGTGGGATAATTTGGGGAGGATGGAGTGCCAGGAAATCCACTGGCAAGGGCTTTTAGGAGTCAACCGGAGAAGCTCCAGTATCGGCTAGGCTAGGGAGGTCCTGTGGGTGTTGTGTGTAATCGCTATTGTTTGGACCGTGGGATAATTTGGGGAGGATGGAGTGCCAGGAAATCCACTGGCAAGGGCACTTAGGAGTCAACCGGAGAAGCTCCAGTATCGGCTAGGCTAGGGAGGCCCTGCATGTGTTGTGTATAGTCGCTTTGTGCACTGTGTAAACTCAACAGATAAAGAGAACTGATCGTTGTAAATTACTCTGGCCGGACACCTTGGAAACGACCTCTTTCCTGACTGTGGGTTAGCATATGGCCTTTTATGCTCCATCCTCCGATCCCTGCCCCTTCAGCACTACTCACACTCGTATTTCAATATTTACAAGTCCCATTTATTTACATACTCCGACGCAACACCTTAAATTCCCTTACAAGTCAAATTTAAAGGAAACATTCTGGGCCCAGGCCGCCCATCAACTGAGCCCCACAAGCCGCGCGGTGCGGTACACAGTCGCCCGTCCCTTTCCCGACTCCCCACGGTGCATAATCCCCTCCGTCCGCTTAAATCACAACGGGGCGCCAGACGACTGAAGAGGGCCCACGTCGGCACGCGTGTCGCACTACGCGCACAGTTACATAATTGATCGAAATCGAATTGTGAAATTAAGCTACCTAGACTGAAAGTCCCAAGAATAAATTTAAATACCTAAGCTGAATGGCCTAAAATATTGCGGACGACACCTAAAAGGGGAATATAATGTGGCTCACATAGCAGTAACGAAGGGGGGGGGGTTACTTGGAGGATTTAGGGACTAGGTGCGCACCCGTGTTCACCGCGTGACCTTACTTGAGATGGAGTCGCTGACATGATGGTCGTGACCATGGGCGGCGCCACCGGGGGGGACGGGGGGGACAGGTCCCCCGCTTTCGAAAGTTTGGGGGGTACAGTACCCCCCTATCGGCGAGGCCCGTTCAATAGTGGATAATAATGCATTTTAGAGTTATCCGTCGCATTTAATGCATCGTTGGTTAATCAAGGCAGGTTCTGAATAAAGATTGCTGTTGGGATGTATCGCAGGGGGTCCTGGCCATCTGCAAAAGGTGTGGAGCTGTGATGCCTGTAGTTATAAGGTGATCGGCAGGGCCTCGGGGATCGTGCCCCCCCCCCCTTTATGGGGGCGCCAGGCAGGGTTATTACCTCCCCACCTCACTGCCAGACCCCATTGCCGACAAAACCAAGGTTACTGAAATTCCATAGATTTCCGTTACTATATGGATATTTTCCATTCCTAATTAGTCAAATTCAAGCATGGCAGTTCTACCACAGGAACCATTTGAAATCTATTGCCATTTAACCCCAGCGCTTGTGGGGAGAAGTGTTCGGATAGATCACAGGCAGGACCAAAAAAGCACGCAGTAGCCCAAGACCTTATAATTGGGTAGCATCGGCTCCCTCTCGTCAAGGGGCTCGATAGCACTCGTTTTTTTTTTTCTTCTGCTTACCGAAGAGATGCAAAACTAAGTTCGGTCGGCGGCCGAACGGCTGGGGGTCTAATCGAGCCCCACCTCCCCTTCTTACGTCAGCGGCTGTGAAAATGCCATTACCAGCTGTTGAAACATGGCAGTTGCTTTTGCATGAGTGCACGAAGGGTTTAAGGTACGTGATACGTGAAAGGTTCTACATGAAAATTGAGATACACCAGCTTATCAAATTGTGTTCACTGTGGTGCGCTCGGTTTTACCTTGACTAGTCTTTGAATTCTGGGGTGAAACAGACCAGTCAAGAAACCTGTTCCATAAGGAGAGCCACTAATGCAAAAGAGATGAGGGATGAGGTTTCCAGAGACCTTCATTACCTCCCAAAGGGGGTGCCCCGCCATTTGCCAATCCCTGCTGTAGTTGTTACGATTGGAGGGAGGGTGAATATGAGAACGACTGCAGGTCGTGCCAGCTCGATCATGACGAACACAATGGTGCCGACATCACAGCTCTACTGCCATTTTTGACGAAGTTAATCAACAAGGACCGGAATCCTACCCTGGGGCATTTCACCTGCAGAGGTCGTCGGACCTGAGACCCTTTCACTCAATTTTTTTTTCAACGGTGCATGCGCTCGTTTTTCCCGCGAAGCTCTCGGTAAGTAACATCCATCAGAAAGTGTGATCAAATAACGGCTGGTGACCTTCCATGACCTAGCATGACCTTTTGAGTGACCACGCACCGATGACATGACCACTGACGGCTAGCCAGTAGCTGCACCCTGCCCGTTGCATATGGAACAGGTGGTGATGTCATGATTCTGAAATTATATTGCAGTTTTGGCGCACTTGACAGAGCAGAAGACATTCCCACTTTTCCTCCATGACTATAGACGTATGATGGTGAAGCCATGAAGCTGACCAGACGTAAGATCGAAAATTTGAAAGTACGAAACGTAAGAATAGTTGGCACTGCTACTCATACCTAAGCAATTCGCAGCTTGTAGGAAACCAGCTTTGAGTTGGCAAGACTACAAATTTTGATTTAGAGGCAAGGATGCTTGAAAAGGTGATCGATCTTAGGTGTCCTAGGATAAGTTTGGAAACGGGATGCACCATTCGATGTGTTTTGGGCTTTGCGGGCTTTGCCAAGTTTCGCGGCGTTACGTGCCTCGTTTTTTTTTCATGCACGATCAGTATCTACTCTTGGGATTTTCGGTCATGGCAAGCCCCCGTCCCCGTCCCCCCCTATCGAAAATCCGTGGCGCCGCCCCTGGTCGTGACCGTCCAGCGCCCGGCCAGGCGGCCGGAGCCGCCGCCGGCGCCGTGATGCCTGCCGCTGGTCTCTCGTGGGCTGTCCACGGTGTCAGATGTGAGCCGAGAGCGAAGAGCGGCGTGGGATCCGTCGTCCGAGAGAGAGCCAGAGAGCGTGGAATGCGTCGTCCGAGAGAGCTTTTCAGTTCCGTTTCATCAACTTATACTTCTGATGACGTCATACTTCAGAGGGCCGGGCAGCATCACCTTGTCCAATCTCCGTCCTCCATTCTCAGAAGCTGCACTCGGCTCCGCCCTCGAAAGTTCGTGATTTGCTGACAAAGTTCGGTTCCCCTCCGGCCATGGCAGTCGCACCCTTTCACGCAGCGATCGGGTGGAATTCGCCGCCGGCGCTCACGGCGCCTGAGGCGCCAGGTGGCGGGCCTGGCCCTCTGCTCCCCTTGTTTTGAAGTCAGGTCCGGCCAGATGTCCTATATTTTGTCGTTGGCGACCGAGTTCCATTTCATCCTGTTTTCGTACAACCCGGGTCGGTCTCCGCTCCCCTTTCTTGTTTTGGTTCAAATCAGGGCCGGTCTGCACTCCCCTCTCCTTGTTCTCTGGCGGGGTGCCGAGCGTGGGACAGAGTCTTGTTTTCCAAAGGCTAAACTGATTAATGGCTCGAGGCTGGCAGAATGGCGCGTTTCGGTATGCTCTTTGTTGGCTTCAGATCCGAGTTCTCATGAAGTGGGGTGGTCATCTATAGAGGACCCCTGTTTGTCAGAGCCGACTTCGCCGTCTGCGTGGACGCCAGCTGGGACGGAGAGAGGGTATCACAGCCGATTTAGTCGGCTGACCGTGTCTGTGCGGCGCTCGCAGATGGCCGTGTTTCAGCTTGTGGCACAGCTTGCAGTTCAGCATGAAAGATGAAAAAAATGTAACGCATCTGCGTTACACGTACATTTAGATCAGTATCGTTGTTTTGGGTACTCAGTTCGGCGGCAATGCGGGGCCCGACAGAGACGAAGAAGGAGTTCAGATCGTCGGGAGATAGATCGGGCTGAATATTTGGACCATCTTTCTTTCCGGCGATCACTGATTTGATGCTTTGCCAGACTTTGTTTACCCCACGCTCGCTGATCTCGTTTTGGAGGACGTGACGGCGGTCTCGGCGTAAGGCGGCACGGACGGAGCGGTTAAGAGCCTTATACTCGGGAGACTCGCGGCCTAGCCGACGTAACGCGGAGCGACGTCTGGACATAATGTCGCGGGTGGCGGCAGATACAGGGGGCGCTGTAGGATTTCTTATCAGCACATTTTTGAGGGGGGCATGGTCGTCGAAGACAGGTAGAAAGTTGTCTAAAAAGACCTGCCACTTGTCAGCAACAGACGTCGAGTTATAAACTTCCTGCCAATCGACACTCAGCAGCTCTTGGTTGATAGAGTGAACGTCCGCTTGGTTAAGTGATCTAGATTGGATGACAGTTGGTTTTAGGCGCTGCTTAGGCACGTCGACGGTCACGTGGATGAGTTTGTGTGGGCTGAAATGGCAATGGACTACGCTATAAGAACGCACAAATTTTCGGTTTTGTACAATGCACACGTCCAAGAGAGAACCGGTAGTGAATGTTGATGTTGTCACGAGTTGATCCAGGGAGTAGTCAGACAGGAACTCGCTGATGTGTTGACGGGCGGGAGAGCTTGCGCTCTTTAACAAGTCACAATTCAGATCGCCGCATATAACAAACGGGACGTTGGGGTGGTCGATAAGGACACGCTGAAGCTGGGTTTCCAAGTCTGTAAAATCCGCACGCAGTGCGGTCGCGGAATAACGCGGCGGTCGGTACACCGAGCAGACAATCAGATTGCGATTTTTTGGTAATTTCAACAATGCCCACTGCGATTCCAGAAGACTGTCCGGGCACTGCGAGCTTGGTGGCTTCAGTGCTACAGGCGTAAGGTCCGCTTTGGTGATGATGGCGACGCCGCCAAAGCCTCGGCCGTCAGGTCGGTCCACCCGGCTGATGGAGTAGCCAGGGATGACCAGGAGGCGATTGGGTGTGCTCGGTCGTAGCCAAGTTTCGGACAGGAGCATGACGTCGAGATCTTGGCGGTTAAGTTCGTCCGACAGCTCCAGCAGTTTGGGCTTGAGGCTCTGGACATTGAGGGCTCCTTGTTGCATAGCTGAGTGGTAAATTGTAAAATACTTAAGGTTTGAAGAGATGCAGTGTAGTTTAGCCGACTCAGGGGCATTCTGCCGAGTTATGTAAGGCGGAAGGGTCGCAACTCGCAAGTCGTTTGTACTTTGTTTCCATGATTGCCTGATTAAAATGTAAAGCGTGCCTAATGTTTAGTTGATAATACAGCGAGGTTGGGCATCTGCTCAATCCATTTCTTCTCTGCAATAGTGCATTCGCCACTGTAATTCATTGTAAGAGGCACTGGGCTGCGCCGCCTGTTAAATTCCGAAACCACCAGTGAATTGTCACAGTCACTCACAACAATACGAATCGTTCAGTCGTGCGCTGGGGGTCCGCCAAGTTTGAGTGTGCTGCAGAATGCAGACTGGACCGCCGAGAATATAACACTTCCGTCTCCCTGGGCGAGCGGCGCATTGGAGCCGAAGGAAACTGCTTCAGTTTTTTTTTTGTGGGGAAGATACCCATGTTTGAAAATTATGTTATGGAATGATGCGATAAGGAAAAGGACGGTTTCTTGAATTGAGGGCTGTGGAGAAGAGGCAGATTTTCTCATTTGCTACCCAATGCAACGCGAAAAGACGCAAATGTTGCACATTGGGCTTAATAAGTCTAATAAAAGATAAGGGACTTCGTGAATCATGCCTAACTGACCGCGACCCAGTTATTTGCCACTGCAGGTAGGTACTAGGTAGGTAGATACTCATTTATAAACAGAGCGTTCCACCAACCCTCGCCAGAAATTCAATCAGCAGTTGCTTATCTTAAAACGTTTGAGTGCACCTAACAACCTTTAAAAATGACGTCCTCCCTTTCAATGGTTCGTTCGAAGACACAAAGCCAGAATCAGCCAAGCAATATCGGAATCCATTGCGCAGTGTGTCGACTGTCGGATGTGCCCATCCACATAGCATAGCACACACTGCTAAATGCAGGTACGCTCACCTACACATTAGGTATTCGAAGGACTTGATAGCTCATACACATGGAAGAAACGCATGAAATGCAGGGTTACCAACGGGCATTTTTCTAAATCCCAAGATCGCCGCGCGAATTTCCCAAAATCGAGCTCCATATCCCAAGGTCGACAGGATCAAAGCCCAGTGTGCATCCCAAGGTCTATAGAAACCAAATATAGAGCAAATAAAGTGTATTTGACGTATTTTCAAATCTTTGGTTGACTAAATAAATCAATATCGTTAACATAACTTGCATTCGGCACAGTTACACACGCAGGCATAGGTACAGAGACACAGCAAGTTACCTGCCTGGGTTTTACGAGTTGAAGCATGATCCGTCGCAGTGGCGGATCAAAGGGGGGGGGGCAAAATGGGCATTTGCCCCCCCCCAAACGGCATAATTTTAACATTACGCCTATGGACGATGCATGGAAAGAATCGATAAATTTTATGGTTTGCCCCCCAAAACTCTGAGCTGGATCCGCCTCCGATCCGTCGGGCGTCACAATTCGCAAACAGGCGGCCAGGCCGGGTGTTAATCGACGCGGAAGCCACTGGGTATTTCGCTAAATGCCTCACTTGAGAGCTGAGACGGGAGAACAAAGTGAAGACGCGTCAAATAAGGATAACTTATTCGTGCTTCGTTGGTTGCTTGGTAAGGTACAGTGAAACCAAACGAAAGAACGCTCGGTTGTGTTCGTCCAAAAAGGACGGTTTACAAAAAAAAAAACAATTAAGTTGTGTTAGATGTGTTCCTGATTCCTTTGTTTGGTCTTTATTAATACTTTTCCTTTTTCCAATGATTAAAAAAATGTGCTAAAATTAGCGGGAGTCTGTATGATATAAAACTTTATCGGAATTCACTGGGATTGTATTGCGTATGCAAGTCCACTTGCATACGCAATACAATCCCAGTGAATTCCGATAAAGTTTTATATCATACAAACATAAACCTGGGAAAAATATGACTCTAAAACAGCACTTAGCGGGAGTCGTAAGCTCGGGACAAATCCCAAGGTTTGCTGTTGAATCCCAAGGTCCCAAGGTCGGGTTCAATATCCCAAGATCTTGGGACAAATCCCAAGCTTTGGTAACCCTGATGAAATGTGATTAATAGCAAGGCCGTATATAGGAGGTAACAGCATTTCGCGTTTGTTTACTTTTGCTCAGCTGACGAAAATGACGTCACTGACTTTCTGAAGCTCGAGGCCGTCATTCCGCTATTGCGTAACAGCATCTTCAAAAACTTCAAAACATCGGGGAAAATACGTCGATTTCATCGATTTTTTCGTTCAATGATACTTTAGAGCGACTTGTGAACACATGTTATTCGTTTAAAATTTCGAAAATGTCTTATACATACTCCCGACAATCACAATCATGGAAGGTAATGCACTATGAAAATCCACGGCAGAGCTGGGCTAATGTCGGTCGGCAGGGAGCCAGGGATCGTTATCCGCGTATGTTTGTCCAGGTTGTCTAGGTCCGGCCGAGAGGCTATGCAGTGCCGCGGAGACGTTCAGACGGTTGTTGTTCCTGCTGCGTGGCAGCGGCGTGCCTCCCTCGGACCTGATCTACGAGCCGTGCGCCGAGCCCGGGGACGATCCGACCGACAGCGCGAGAGCGAGTGCGGCGTGGCGGCCATGGTGAGCTCGCCGGCGTCGGGCGCCCACCACTCGGTGGGCTCGGTGCGCCGCACACGCCACACCGTGTGCATCTGCATACTCTGCTGGTACTCTGCTGGTCATAGGCGACGCACAGCGCCGGCCGCCGGCACACGCACACCACCGAGACCGGCTGTTCGTGGCCAGAGACGGCTCACAGCTGCCTATCCTGATGATGTGCGGCGCGACGTCGTCTGGTGGGTGGAACAGGGAAAACAGCGTCGGCAGATTGTCCTCTGTGACATGTCCCAGGGGTAGGAACCTTAGTGGCTAGTCACCAGATGTCTCTGAGGGAGCACAGCAGTCACCATACGGTGATCTATTAGACTGTCAGTGTCCTCAAGAATTCAAGATCACCAAACGGCCAGTTTGGCCAATCACAACACCGTGCCGAAAAGTGACGCCGATGGATGAAGTACCCTACCACAGTACCCTCTAGATCACAGGCATCAGAATACTAGGATTGAAGTACAACATCGGTCAGCCGCCTCGGGCATCATTCGTGATGACGTCCACATCAGGCCGCGGAAAACATCACGGACGGTCATAGCACATTACAAATAGTAAGTAGAACTAGGAACTGCTTCAACAGAACGAAACTCAATCAACATCAAAAGCATTTCACAGCTTTCAGTATCACAAACCGTAGTGTGAAACAGTTCACCGTGTTCACAGCAGAGACAACATCTGTAAGAAACTACTCATCTCTAATAACAATCTCTATGTAATGTCCACCTGGCTGGACACACGAGTCACATCCGAACCTCCCAAGCTCATCACCTGACCAGATGAGAAACCCTCTCCAGACACACCGTCCCGTCCCTTCTGAACCGGTTCCCGGCCCTGGCGACATCAGGGCCGGCCCGACCCGTTCCCTGTACTATCTGGCTCTGGCAATGGCACTGAGCGTCCAGTAGGTTGAACATTAGAATGTCAGGGTGTCACCACCATCGCCCCTTCCCTCTGCGACTCACTGCCACTCCCCCTCCTCCCCAGTTCACTAGACCCGCCGCGGGTTAGCCGCCCTGTGGCGTGGCACCGGCAGGGGCGGACTCAGCCGAACTCGTCCAGTAGATCTCCCGCCCGTGTGCCGTCCGTCCGGTGGAGAGGCCGACAGGACCGGGCATCTCTCTCGGTAGTCGCCTGCCCAGCTACCCGGTCGGCACCGCTGACTGAACCTCCAGCGCCGCCTCCACCGCTACTGTGTACACCCTCCTTCCGCAACGGTGGAGACAGGTACACCAGCTGGACCACCGACTCCCGCGCACAGTCCAGCAGCGAGGTCTGTCCAGCCCCGTCTGTCGGCGGTTTACTGAACCTCCAGAGACGGCCGCACTTGAGTCCATGCCCTCGCTGATCCGAGAAACATCTAGGTGAGCAGAGTCATCAGCTGAGTGACTGTCACTAGAGGTCCTGCCACCGTTACACTTACGACCCCCCACCGGAGCCAGTACCAGATGTCGAACAAGGTAGGCTGTTGAAGCAGCGCACGGCCGCGGCTGACTCCGATATCACTCGGCTGGAACTCTCGTCCTCGGCGTGCCGCTGCTCGGCACGGCGGGGCGAGACAGCGACCGCAGCAACCACCCCACCGTCTCAGAGTCACTCACCCCGACCGGCTCCGAGTCACGCGACTCAATCATTCAACACTCGCCCATCACCCGTCGAGAATCACCCGTCGCCCCACCACACCGGCCGCACACACGAGGAGCGCACCGACCGGCCCCATCCGGCCAATGTCAGCCGGCCAACTGGCGGGGTCACAGGTTGGCAGGCGGCCAGGCGCCGCCGCTCTGTCCAAACAGAAGTATGCACATTGCACATCCTATAATGTCCGAAGGCAACGTGCCGACCGACGGCCTCGTCTGCGTAGGAGGTGAGCGCACCGACTACCGCTTGCTCTTCGCGTGTTGGGCTAGCTTCCTCAGCTGGTACTTTTCCGCTTCAGCTGCTGCTCGAGCGGTGTTGAGCCAGCGGAGTCGCAGGTGCAGCCGCGTGCTTACCAGCTTCCTGGCGATTCGCTCGTCCAGCCCTGGAGGTCGGGCGAGCACGCAGCCTGTCAGGCGCTTCACGATGCCAGGCGTCTTGACCGCGGTCGGCCCCATCACGTCACTGAACGTGTCGTTGAAATCTTCCACCACGCCCATCCACCACTGGCTGGGGACGTAGAGGCTGCCGCGGCTGATTGTCTCCAGCCAGCGGCTCGGTACGGACGCTGGCGCCAGAGAAGACGAGGTCGGTTGGCCGAGGTCGCCGCGGATCTGCCGGTATTTGAATGCCACATAGCCGGCCACGAACGCGAGCGCCTCGCGGTTGACGCCGAGTTCAGCGGTCCGCGGTCGAGTATTGGATGGCCCAGCCTCTTCTGTGTCCGGACTGTTGTCCTCGTGAGCAGGAGGGGCGGGTGGCAGAGGCGGCTGGCCCATCGCCGACTGGTAGGCGGCCTCCCATTGCTCGTGCTGCTCGGCAGCCTCCTCGTCGGCTGGATCGCGAAGCTGAAACGAGACAATGCATCAATTACGATTGATTCAGAGTATATGGCCGATCTGGTTTCTCACTACCGTTGCATGTGAGTACATTCACATGTACTCACATGCAAGAAGCTATTCAAAATGAACTATTCATAAGTTTGAAATAAAATTATTGTTTAAGTTGACCTTTCCTCCAAGTAAAATATTTAAATGACGAAATTGTATTTACCTTTAATGACGAAATGTAATTTAATCAAACACTAAATACAATTTAGTCAATTAAATATTTTACTTTGAGGAAAAAGGTCAACTTTATACACCGATTATATTAAAATGTTCACGAGTCTGAAATAAGGATTTAAATTTGATGAAACATAGGACATAGGTAGTATTACCTGCTGTCGCTGCCACTGATCTCCATCTGTCCAGGCCCTTGTTCAAGAAGCTGTTTCACCACCACCCTCTCCTTCCTCTGCTCGAGTCGGCCTCCCCTGGTGTCATCTCCTGGCCTAAACAAATAGAGATAGAACATTTATTTTAGATTACAATAAAAATGAAACACCTTTAGCCTGACAGCAAAATGTGGCAGATTTAAACAAGATCTGAATAATGCAGACATCAGAACAGGGCAGGTTTCAGAATTCAGGGATGTCAGGGCAAAAGGGAGAAGATCTGAGGCAGAAAAATGGGAAAAGAAGTAGGAAGCTTGAGTATCTCTGCAGGGTCCGGGCAGAGGAGATCAGTGCACATTGGGTGCGATTTTGTGCTTTCAGCCCAGAACAGTGTCAAGCTCCCTGCCATAATTTGCAGACTGATCCTTCAGTACAGATGAACCACAAAAACTGGGCCCTGTTCTTGAGCACCCATGAGGTAGCTACCTACTGTGAAAGTTGAAACTTACAAAATTATGAAATTGACGGTGAACCAGGAATGATGTCAAGGAAATTAAGAAAGTGGGAGGGGCATGTGATATGATATCAACAGGCTGTAATGAGCCTATGTGCCTCAGTGGTGGAAACAATCCCAACTGCAGGCACGGCATGCATCTTATTCTAACGACAAAAGAACACAAAGAAAAAAAACTGACGTACAACCATATTCATAAAAGCTAATACTCTAGCTACCTTATCATGGGCAACATGAGTTTTAACATTTAATGAAAACACACCTTGACAGTGATGAGGCTGAGGGTAGGTTCCTTGAAGGGATGGCATCTGGTTTCAGTGAAGGCTTCACATTTCAATTTGGCATCAGAGTTCTCTTGACTAGATATGATGGATCATAGTCTCAACAAAGTGTTCAGAGCACACAACAGCGTTTTTTACATTGAATTGATCTTGGCGGTAACACCTATGCACCCACGCAGCCTGGACTTCGGGATTCTTTGGAAATCTAAAAAATGAGGCTTCAGTTTTCTTGTTCGACCAACCTCCACTCCAGACCTTACATGTAGCTACAGCACAGGCTGGCATCTTGATTCAGTTATCTAAAATAAAATCTTACATTTTAAAGCATCACAATCTCAAAACAACATCAATCATTGAAATGACAACAAGCATATTTCTGCAGAAAAATTCAAATCGGTTCATGTCACACACGCGCCATATACGCAGAAGACTTGTTAAGCTGCCTTAAACAGCTGCAAAATAACTCACTTTGTGCTTAAGTTACTGCTACGCTTTATCGCAGAAACCAAGTAAAACAACACACTGGTATCTTTAGACAATGTGAAAAACGCACAATTCAATCGATTTGGACCAAAAACTGCGAAATTTATTTACCAAACCCCTCAGAAAACGGGAAAGAAGCGGAAACGCAGTGACGTCATATGGGCCGGAGTGCACCGCCGGAGCCTTCCCTATGGCTCAACATAAAGTCGGAAGCCCCTGATTAATAGCTGCAGCAGAAGTTTGGCGTCCGATGCCTCTTCGCCAAGTTAAGACCATGTCAATCTCGGCCAGTCTGCCGCCGCGCCGGCACTGGCCGTGGTGTGACGTCATCCGGCCGGCTCGGCGCTGGGTAGTTCCACACTTAGGTAACTCGCGGCCCGGCCGCGCCGGCCCCGATTGGCGGTCCACCAGTGACGTCACCGGTAGTGTTAAGCTGATTGGCGAATAATACATGGGAAGAACCGGGACGACATCCCCCTGATTGATTTATTACAACTATACACTGCACAAAATAGCGTGAGCTCACAAGAGCTGGAGTAGTGGATTGTACAGCGACGAAAAAGATATTGGTCTTATGACGTATACAATATTCCACACGGCTTTCTGCAAGAGAGATTTTAATACCAGCTTTCTGTTAGAAAAATCAAGTATAAGTTTTAATTGTAAACATTACACAACTCTACATTTGCCCTTCCAATCCTTGTTTGCATTCAAAATAAAAATTTTTACACTAAGATCTGCCTAGACTGGAATGCTTGATGACGCCAATAAACTGAGCATAGAGTGAATTATTCCTAGTTGAGTATTCTTTGAAATATTAGACAAAAAAATGCGCATGTGCGACCAATGAAGGATCATAAATAAAATTAAAACAGTGCGGTCATGGATTAGGTATATGGATTAGGAATACTTCATCCATGGTGCGGTGATAGCTTATCACTGCATTTGTTTTAGCTACCTATATAGATATTTTGCGATAAGTTACACGACAAAAATTGTTTGAATTCGATTATACTTACTGTTACAATAATAATGAAGACGCTCAGACGCTATGCTCCAACAGTGGCTCCAACGCTATGCTCCAACAGCCAACTCAAAGTACGGCGACTGCAGACTGTTATAAGCATAAAGAAGACTCTATAACCCTACATAGGTATCCTTTCATTGGCTTTTCAAACGGCGCGGGTCAACGATCCCGCCAAGATGCCGCAGCGTCGCGGATTTAGAAAAAAGGATTTAAAAAGTAATCATGAATGAGCATAGGCCTTCTCTGGAGAGGTGTCATCCAGGCTCCATCCACAGTCAGTCATTTGAGTGGTATAGAGGGCCTTGGCGGGCTTGGCCTTTAGTTGAGCACCATTCTGATTGGAATGCCCCGTCGGGCCTTTGACATCGCCGCTGTCTGGCCGCTTGGAACAGCGTGAGCCAGTTCCGGTTAGCACCTTGGTCCACTTGATGTGGTGCTTAATCCAAACCAACCAACCAACCATCGGGCCTTTGACATGCCTTGCAGCTGGTCGCCAGTGCCACTGGTGCAGCTGAGCATCATCCGTTCGTGTTGCCCAATCTGTAAGAATCTTGGTGCTGTCGGTGCTGCCCAAGGGCCAAGGCTAACGCTAGTTCTCTATATACGGTATACCGGGGTCCTAAACACCCAAGGCCGTATATAGCGTTGTATAGCTTACCATGACAGCGCTATATTGATATAGCGTTGCCATGGTAAGAATCTTGGCCATGGTGTCTGGTGACTGGCGACAGCCAAGTAGGTAGGTATCTCTAGACATTAATAAGACGCTTGGCGTTTCGCGTGGTATTTGTGTCGGAACTCGGATGTGACTAAATTGACACTCGGATACAGGTGTTGTTACAATTGTTACAACCACATCACTCCAGTCCCCACGTCACGCAAAACTCCGCCGGAAGCTGTTTTGCCTAGTCATTATGCGGTGATGCGACTCTGACACGCCAGTCATCCGTCCGTTCAGGACCAGGTTCCCGCCCAGTTCAGTCTGATGAACCACTCTGAGCTACCTCACTCAATCCAGTCCAGATCCGCGGTAAAATAACCCAACTTTGCGTGTCGCCTTGTCGCTGCACCTGCGATGTCGCCTTTATAGGTTCTTGGTCCTCACTCCTCTGCCATTTTGTTTCAGTCACTGCAGCATTCCACTCCGGTGTGATCGTACCTACATTGACCGGCGGCAAGGACATAATCTGGGAATGCTTCACCACCACCGGTAGACAGTGATCCCGTGCACCTCCAGAGGTCGGCTATCAGAGAGATCAGGTCGGAGATGGAGAGGTCAGAAGGTCATCGCATCGCACATACAATGCCAAATCCAGCCAAATCAACGTGTCGGTGTTGGTGTTGGATATAATTGCGAAAATGATTTCCAGTCGCGTCACGCTCCGTATGCAAACAGTAATAATTTTGCGCCGAAACTGATAGCCGTATCGAAACTGCCGCGTCATTGCAACTCTTCTGCGATTAGGAGACTTTAATAGAACGCAGTTCAATGTCCAGCGCTCCTATTCACATCATTTGCGTCCCTTAGTTCGACGAAACCATCGACATCCATGGAAGGAAAGCATTCCATTCGGGTACTAATAGTAATATGCTAGACATACCTATATTTATTTCTCCATATTCCATTGTGGTTCTTATCACGGTAACACCGGTTCGATCAGTGATAGCCGATGCAGGGATGATCAGAATTCCGTACTGCTTGCAAATTGGAACGATTGACGTATTTTCTGCAGAGAGGACCTGATGACCTCCACACAGGGTTGAACGCGTGACACTGACATTTGTAATTTGATCTCTTCGGCCTTCGGTAGGGAAGGCACCGAGGCCGCACGCAGATCGGAGCATTGTCCGTCATATCGTTCGATCTGCACTTGACAGTGCCTGCAACGATTTTTGGCAGTGGCGCCATCCTCAGTCACTGTCGATTGTCGATCCCGGAGACCTCCTTTACAACATTCCGTTATTTAGCTACGTGCCAGACCTCATATCTCGTAAGCATCTCGTATCAGGCATCTGCAAAGCCAGCGGCGATTGACGGTGCAGTGTGAACCCGCCGAATGCGGATATGCACCATTGCTACGGGTTTCCAAACACACACACCGACACGTTCAGAGACAAACTGGCCGATATTGGCGGACACGATATGAACATACGCTAATCTACTCCAACGGCCTCGCAACGCTTGTCAAAGTCGCTGCAGAGTGCAGGTGTACCTGCACGCACTGTGACGCCGCTCTTTACGTATAAATGCTAAGGCATCGTCCGCACTAGAAAGGCTGCACTGCGATGTCGTTTGTCGGCCTCAGACCGCTGGGCGCTGCATCAGCATTCAGCAGCCGAGAACAATATGTGAATGAACGAGTGACCGGAACGGAAGACGCTTTCCGGAGCAAACCGTATCGTTTTAACGCAAAGCATCTGATGATGAGATCAGTCAGAGCATCGGTCGAGCTACGCAGTTACAAAGCGTGCGAGGCTGAGCACCAGACCGTGAAAAACATATTTGCACATCTCACCGGTCACGGGTCTCAGTTGATGATTGTGATAATGACCTCAGCTCGGAAGCTGATACAAGCCTGATGCATGATATCTGGTGGTGATATCCTCAAGTGCGGCGCAAGCAAGGATGTATGATGATGAAGTTGCGTCGCTGGTTTTAAGCGTTGGGACCAGTTCAGTCAGCGAATGCCAACTAGCCGAGCCGGCTCTAACCGACACCACGGGAGGCGACAAAATACGTCATTCAGCATTCAGTGATTCGGAGTTCAGCATTAGCTGTCCTTTCTGATTCGTCGTCCTTCCAATTTCCATGACTTCAGACTTGCGAACTAGTAATGATTTGTACTTAAGGCTGGCTGACCCATGTGCCCGGAGGCCGGAAGTGTCGTCTATTGACTCGTTTTGATCACTGTGACCTCGACCTGTGGGCAACTAGGTACGTACGACCCGGACTGTTCATGGTGACCTGGGTCGTCCTCTCGGATCCAGGTGCCCAAGTCTGAAGGCGCTGACATGTGACCCAGATGACCCTATGACCTGACCTGACCCATTGTGACCCAGCTGAACCCCAAAGTGACCGCATGTGACCCGACGTTGAACCCTATTGTAGTTCCACAGCCCTGTGATCGTTTGTGCCGCTACCTGCATCCTTTTTATCAGTTACCGGATATAGCCAAACCCAGCGTGGTAAACATTCGTTGATTACTTTCCTACCGGATGGGATTATTTCAACTGCGCACCTCATTTGTCTGCTGCTGCTTATTAAACATATAGGTATGTCTATACAATTGGTGCTCTGCTGACAACAGCGCGATGTAGGCTACAGCGACATAATTCATTATTCAACCCTTTTTCACCGGCTGTGGGTGGGGCCTGGTACAGTGCCATTCTGCTAGATGACAGTCACCGTGACTCCCCCCCCCACACACACACATCAATGGAGGAGGGAGTGTGTGTGTGTTCCATACAAACAGGTAATTAAATGATCCTAAGACAGGTAGCCGACTAACAGACCGTGCAACAGACAGACAGATCCGCTGACTGGCAGACAGCTTGACAGACCGGCAGACAGGCACGCTATCTGGTAGACAGACAAGCAGGCAGAAAGACCGAACAAAGCACACAGCACCATCGTCGTTCAGTCCAGCGGACCGCATTCACCGGAAGCCCAGACGGAAGCGGCCGACTGTGCATTGGACAGTCATGGCGGCTACCGCACAGAGGACATCCGGTACCCCCTCCCCTCCCCCAGTGCCGCGGGGCAAGGGGGGGGGGGACACAGAGCGCCCCGTCACATCGAGTGTTGGGCCTATATTCACTGTAAACTGTGATTCACTGCGCATATATGCGCAGTGGTTCAGGAATGCTAATGATAAATTTTGGACACCGTGATCTAGACATGACCGACTTTCCGGCTTCGTCATTTTCGGATTTAAATATTTCACTTGAAAGAACTATGCGTTGTGACCCGACCATTGATGCTACGTTTGGTGTTTCTGCTTGAAAAAGTGAAACAATTTCGTTTAGGATATCAGGTTCGTTCTATTTTAAACTTACTCATCTGAACGGCCGACCTTTAAAATATATATGGTTATTGTGATACATTTGGTCCGTAGGAAGCCTCAAATAGCACGTGCGTGAATATTACCCTTGTCGCCTTTCAAAACAGCTTCCTTTCAGACCAGTGAATGAAGCCCGATGTAAATAGCTCGCATACCTCCGTAGTGGTATATTGAGCGCTATGTCCCGATCCGTCCTCACTATATGTAGTTCCCTGGAGCGACCTGCCCCACCCGGACCCGACCCAGCCCCGCGACCTTGCCCGGCCCATGGCGGCACAGTGCGGACGGCGCGGCGGAGCGTTTGGGGTGGATACGGCTGGCCGGTGAGTGGCCGCCTATAACAGGTCCATCAGTCTGTCCGCTGGACCATATCGACCGCGCGGACCCGCAGTGACGGCCTGCCGCGGCCGCGCCGCACAGATACCAGCTCCAATTAGAGTAATGGACCAGTCCTGCAACACGCAGCCCGGGTCCGCCCCTGAGAGGGCCGGGCCCGGTGGACACACCGGCCAGCACCGGCCGACGGTCTCAACACCCGACGGCGGCGGCCCCGGGTATAGCTTATTACTAACAGACTCGAGTAAAACCGACGCGGCGAAAACGCATGTTGTTCAATTAGTCGGCGCCTACTCTCCCAAGTCCCAGCCTCATTAGCAGCCCGAGCTAATACAAAATACCGCATGAAATCAGTATTGTATATAGTTACCCACATTATTGATGGTCGTACTAGCACATTACCCAGGCGAACTTCCAATAAAAGTTAAATATCTGAGCTTCGTATCGAGTCATCGACGACGGAGCATTCTGAATGTCCGGCTTTCCTTGAATGAATCCCCGGAGCGTCCACCTTGTACCGGGTTTCGCAGTTTTAGGTCGTCCGGTTCTTGGATAACATATGCGATATGTTGTACAGCTTGCTGAGTAGGTGAGTAGGTAACTTGCATGTCCATTGAATTCGATTCGTGAAAATTTTCGCGAAAAACGACGCGCATAGTCGCAAGGGGCTTTTCGCGGCATATCAGTGGCATACCTCCTTGTTTTAGTGTCGATGTAAAACCATGCTCTCTGTGAAGATTCGTATCCAAGGGTACATATTCGCAGATGTCATTTAAATCCAGAATACTGACATTTATTTACTAAATGGTCTCGCTTCAAACAGCGGTGACTGCGACATTGACGCGACAAACAGTGGTTACAAAAGATCACTGGCTCAGTTATCGTGTGTCATGACGTGAAACCATTCCAAGCAAAATATAAAATAACAATTAGCCGCTGAGCAAATAGCTATCGCGAAATTCTGGCGAGAAAATTATGTGTTTCGTATGTATGACGCTACGCCATTAGCATATTACGCATCAAGTATCCACGGCACAGAAGGACGAGCTTGTAAGTGGTCTGCACCGGAAGATCCTGCTTCTACCCCGCCAAGTGTGAGCACATGCGAGATAATAACCGTTTTCACGACGGGCTATCCGGCGAATGCACCTGATTTGACCAAATCTGCACCTAATTTCTTTTACAGCAAATATCTTCATTGTATGAATTCATTTCAGTGTTTTAATCGATGATGTTCTCTGATAATATGACAAAGCAGGCATATAAGCAATTAGTGCAACCCTGGCTGATAGCTGCTAAGAGACACACTGAACCTGATTTGACAAAATCTGCACCTGATCTGTACCAGATGTGTACCAGATGTGTACCAGTTGGCGGTCGTGAAAACGGCTAATGTCAGCAGCGTTCTATTGAGCTCAGCAGACAGCCAGTTCTATAGGTGACACAGCGCTCATCCGTGACGACTGACGCAGTAACGAGGAGAGATTGGCGTCATAGATTAGCATACGTCATACATAATGAAGTGCGCTTCCATCAGTGGGTGTCTCACTCATAAAGCTGTGAAAGTTATCAAGCTGACATAAGAATTGTGAGGCTTTCGTTCGGGCTTTTTATGTAAAAATGTAGGCGATACATGTTGTAACTCCTGATAATTGTTCAACAACAATGAGTAAGTGCAGGTAGATCATTGAACTGCACTATAGGTTCACACTCATTTAATTTGTGATACTCCAGCATCAACTTTATTTCACCACACACTGAACAAAGCATTGACTACATATAGACACCCTTGTAGTTTGATTGTTAACGGTGCTTGGGCCAGATGATTGCGATTTTCCACTCCATACCACCAAGGACTTTGTGCTGCATCACAGTTAACCTTAAATTGAAAGTCAGGAACCCTCGTAGAACTATTGGATAGCGTTTGTTTCGGTCAGTATCAGGAGCCAGGTTGTGCGTGTGTGTGTGTGTGTGTATGTCGCAAGCACCCGTCCAACATATATAGCCCACTACAATGGCAGCGTACTTGTTGGGGTCGTAGGCAAGGCAACCATCGTCGGCTAAAAGCGTATGGTCGCGGCCGTGTCGGAAAGACAAGCCACGGCGGTCAGCACATAAACACCGCACCCCTCACGCACACACATACACACGCACACCCACACACAGACCGAGAGTGGGGGCCGTCTCTGTCAGTCCGTCCGTCGGTCCGGGTGCACCGCGGCCCTCGGGCGGCACCACCGGAGGGCGAAACAGCGCCGGGATGACGTGTGTGTGCCCCCTGACCCCGCCCCGCGCGCGCCTCACCACCGTGACGCACGGCAAGGCACTGCCGGTCCCGCACCCGGTCCTGGTCAATACAGTCAAGGCACCTGGCGATTGTGGTCGCCACCGGGCGTCAAGCGCCGGCGCGCTATCACAGTACGGTGTCGCGGCGGCGACATTTGCTCAGACGGCGCCGGCAGAGGCGAGCACTTCCTGTGTCTGCGGCTGCGACAGTATCGCGCGGCCATCCGGTGGCGGCCCGGCCGGGCTGCCGCCGCGGCCCGGATCGATTTGAGTGACCGGCCGGCTCAATACGGGCGTCGGCCGCGCGGATGGGGCAGCGGCCTGGCCGGCGCCGACGGGCCATCGATCGGCCGCCGCCCACCGACGTCGTGGAGACGATGATCGCGGCCGGCCGAGGTCAGTCGGCCGGCACGCGGGCCCAGACGGTCCCCGGGGAACGGTGCACACAAACAGGCGCACACAGCGCAGCGCCAGGTCCGGCGGACGCGCACGCACCATCACAGACACCTGACTAAGCGTCCCCTCTGCGGCATCAGCCCCCCGTCGGAACGTACTGAGGGCAACGTGTCCTGCCGTCCTGAATACGCTTCCATATATCAAACTGTTCTTCGAATTTCACCATATGCACACTCACTGATGTAGCGAATTTACACGTATCCGCCTTAATTCTGTCGTTGATAAACTCTTTGGCGTGCACCCGTTTGATGTGCAGCTTGTCGGCGACCACGCCAGTGACGAGGACGTCCTCCAGCGTCAGGAACTTGGCGTCCAGCGTGGCCTGGTACAGCGGCTTCACCAGATCGCCAGTCATCACGTAGGCCGGCCCGGTCACGAAGTCGGGCAAGTACTTTCCCGCGAACGACTCTGGGCTGAGGTAGTACTTGGACTTGACGCTGCGGTTCGGCTTCCACCGGCGGGCCAGCCGGCCGAACAACTTATTGGTGTCCTTGCTGTGGACATCGACAAACTTCAGCAGGTTGTCCGTGTTGATAAACATGTCGTCATCCGTTTTCAGGATCATGCGCGCCTCGGGACAGAACGTGTCCAGCCACTCCAGCATCACGGCCGACTTGAGCGTCAGGTTGTTGTAGGCGTCGACAAAGTTGCCCTGGACGATGTCGCCGTAGGTCTGCTGCTCCTCGTCGACGGCACTCTGGTGCGGCTCGGCGGCGCGGCCCAGGAAGAAGAGCAGCGTCACGTCGCGCCGCTGCGCCACGGAGCCGCCCCAGGTCAGCCGGATGGCCTTGCGCTGCCGCTGGTGGCCCGGTGCGGTGGTGATCAGAATCACCAGCCGCAGGTCGCGGCCGCGCTCCGGACACCGGCCGCCGTTGGCGATCCGGAATCCGGGCTCGAGCCGGCTGCGGATCGAGTCTTTCACGGGCGCCGCCGTGCCGGCCGCCGCGGCCGGAGTGCTCTGCGACGGCGGCTTCTGGCGGCTGGTGGGTGAGGACGGCCCCGCCGCCGCCGCCGCCGGTGCCGCTGACGCCGCGGCACCAGTCGCTGGTGGCTTGGCTTGAGCTGGCGCTGAACTGTCTGCGACAGGCGCAGCCGCGCTGCCCGCCGAAGCCTGGTTAGCCTGAGTCGCGTTGCTGGGCTGCTGTAGCAATAGACGTCCTGAAACAAATGTAACTCTGTCACAAAACGGCACCAGATTCACACAGTTAATGATCGCGATTCTCAAAGTTCTTCGCATGGCGCAAGTCGGAACCTTCGTCAGTTTATTAGAAGAACACGCGATTACAGCAGAACACTGTGGCACATTATTGCTTCATTGGATGCGAACTGCTTATCAGGGATCAAAGGATTTGTTCAGGGACGATACGATACGGATACGATTGAGACTGCAGTCGGGACAGATAGGTATCGGGCCGTGGTTCTGACTGTGACCCGCTCTCCGTCCGCTCTTGGTAGTCTTGACATGAGAAATAAACGGACATTAAAAACTAAAAGGTCATACGCATGGCGGGCTAGAAGTTGCCAATCGCAGGTCCATTTGCATGATGAAAAACGCATATAGCTGGCAGCATTTGAATGTTATGTCTGACATTCAAGTTTCGGACACAAACTCGTCAAATAAGATCGTCCTGCGCATAAAAATTTAGTGAAAATAATTACTTGTGCCGTCTTGGAATTAGCAACATTTGACCGAAGTCAGGGAAATGATAGGTAGGCGTAATGACGCGTGTTGCTGACTGCTGTTTGCGGTAACGTCACCGTATGTACGATTTCCACAATATCGCCGAGCGCTGGATATCCGCTTCACTCGGGTAACTTGCCGTCCCCCTCTTTGTCTTGCCTCGGCCCCCTCCCCTCGTCCCTCGACACGCCTGTGTGGAATTTCATGCATTGCACTGCGCCGCTGGCTGTTGGAATTGTGACTGTGTGTTGCCGATAACGTGTGCAGCCAGTCGTAAAACGAACAACTGGCCGATATGATCTCAGCTGCAGTGGAAGACCGGACGTGTGAGCTGACTCGGGGATGTGAGTGCGGATGTGCCGACCTACGGCCGACACCAAACCATACCATGGCTATACGCCCGACGCCCGTACACAACGCCTCGGCGGCGCCGAAAAAGCAAAAGGCCACACATCTTATCGATATAAAATTGTTCCATTCCGTCACTCAACAATTGACGTCGTTTGAATGTCGACGGACAGCTGTCACTTGCCGCGCAGTGGGAGTCGACAGCGCCTAGTTGCGGCTCGCACATGTCAATCAAACGCCGCGCTGGTGGAATAGGGAAGCGAGCGCGCTGATGTACCCAGGGCCACAGAGGGGTCACTGGGCGGTCACCGCGGGCACCGTCCGCAGTAAAACGCGCTCTCGAGCTTCGAGCACGGCTGACGGCAGTGTAGCCAGGATAAGCCAGTAGCCACTGTAGTCATTGTGTTCAGTGTCTCGCTAAATAACATATGTCACCATTAACCAAAAATGTAGCTAATTCATCACCGATCCATGTTTACTTCAAGATACTATCACTGAATCTGGACACTTTTTTACTGATGGGAAACATCCATAGCCTCAGGGAACAGTAATATCTAAATACCTGAAGTGGATCAAACCACAAGTCTCAAGAGTACCTACGAGCGGGTGTCGTATGAAAGACTTCGTCTGACCGAATACATACATAGGTACTTTGGTATAGGCTGTTCCGGCAACCCTGATAACTGTACAAAGACCCCAACGCATCCCACCCGTTCACTACTATCAGTGCGGTATCGGGATGTCTCGTCGAGCCGTGAACAAATGTAATAGAGGGCATTGTGCTAAGTAATATCTTGGTAGCCCACTCTCTTGATTAGATACTGTTGTCGGTTGTGCAAGAGCAGAGCCCCTGCAGATAATGAGCGGAAGGGCCCGGCCGTACCGATAGCGGCGGCCGGCGGCCGATGCTGCCGTGGATGGGTCGAGACTGAGGCCGGGCGATGGAACCGACTCGTGACACGTGCCGTGGCGGCTGACGGACGGGACGCCCGCGAATGTGACCCGTCTCGCTCACCGTATACACTATACGTGGAAAATGGCAGATATAGGCAGGATTTTGGAGAACGTTTGGAATTTAGATAGTTCGCAGCCATTACCTTGCAACCGCGACTACCTATGCAACGTTCGATGCGAAGCCAGCTTTTGCTCGATCGGTGTTTGGTTCTCAGTGTTGCGGTACGTATCGATTTAGCGCATCCAGCAATTCAGTTAGTTATTAATGCCACGACAGATACAGATGATGCAATCATGAATACCGTGACCCGTTTATATAGGCACATGTGGCATCCATCATTCATGTAATTAATTGATTGAAATCCTACGCCGATAGACTTCATGCTCTGTAATTTTCCATAGTATGGTGAACGCGAGCAATGGTTCAATTTCGGTAAAGGAACATCTTAATTTATCGTAATCTTCTCGCAATATTAACACATTTATTTGAACCATAGGTACAAGTACAAGGTTCGGCAGCCTCCAGACCGCGGATGGTAGGTGTAGGCCAAACTTGGAAACAACCGGTTGCTAAAGTTGATTCTGTCCAAGAGCACGAATGTAGTTCATTAAATGATGTGCATTATGCATCACAAATCAGCTCAGCTGTCCCAACTAGGCAATCTATTAAGAAAGATAGGTATCAAAGTTGGCAACTGTAGCGTTTTGTTGCGGGCCATTGTAAATTGAACTAATTGCTTATGACATGTAGTCCATCCGGCTCGTCCAACGTTTCCTGCAGGTTTCATACGTCCCGGGCCGTATATAACCTGTATAACCTGCGTAAAACCGGATACGTAACCTGTACCCTTGTAAGTAAGCCGCCACTATTCTGATCATGTCTAGGACTGTCTACCCAAGAGGACAATCACGCGAATACCAAAAGTCTGTTCTTGTAGATGATTGGCAAACTCTGAGGGGATATTCCGATGCCGGATCTGGATGGACTTTGTTTCGTGAACTGTCCTTGAAAAAGTGAACAGAGCTCGACTTGAAGTTAACTGGGGCTTCTCATGGTCGACCTCATTTACTCCTTGAACACCAATTAGCGTGCTGCAGTGATACCGCTTATCTGTATCGCTGCTTGGTACCGACAATACCTCCGGTACCGACGGTGTGTGTCGCGGGTATCGTGAACCCACAACGGAAACGGTGCCCATTAGGGGTACCCATTTTTGGGTCAATTTTCCAAATTTTAGGTGGGGGTGGATTTTCCCATTATTTGGTCTATTCTGACTCCATCTGTGCCAAAAATAGCGAAATCAAACGATTTCTAGGGGTCGCGAATTCAAAATGAAAATGCCAATTTTAGCGAAAAATTGACCAAAATAATGTTATTTTATTTTGGAACAAGGTTGCCATGCGAACAGGTTGGAGTCAATTTTACCATTATTTGGTCTATTCTGATTCCATCTGTGCCAAATATAACGAAACCAAACGATTTCTAGGGGTCACGAATTCAAAATGAAAATGTTAATTTTAGCGGAAAATCGACCAAATTAGCAATATTTTATGTTGGAACAAGGTTACCATGTCAACAGTTTGGGGTTGATGTTATTGCATTTTTTTGCTCCGTTCTGGATCTAGCAGTGACAGAAATAACGATATCAGACTACTTTTAGGGGTCGCGAGCTTGCATTGGAAGTTTTAATTTTACTTGGAAAAATGACTTCATTTTAACGACTATAAATATGCAAAGCCAATGTGTTGCAGTGGTATTGATGACTGTTGGACACCGTGCAACACTACTTCAGTTGTATATTTGACGTGCAGCGGTAAAAGAGAGCACCAAATATATCTACAAAGACATAAAAACAGCACTAAGCTATCCTGGTATGCATGACCTTTTCCAATTCGCTAGACGACCTCCCCGAGTCCCGGAGTTGCAGAGACGGCAGAGGGAGGGGCGCAAGCTTTATACCACCGCGCCTTTGGGTGACCGCTGTGCTTGAGTGTAGCTTTGCCCCTCCCCCACAAACACCCACAACCACACACAGAATGCGATTGTGCATATGGAAAGACAGCTGGCGGAGAACATCACAGGAGGAGAGGAACAATGAACTTCATCCTCACCCCATTATGAAAGCAATATGTTTGCAATCTTGCTGATGACGGACAGCACTGGCCTGGCCGAACGCGTGCACGACTGCTCGTGGCTCCAGTTCTGGGCATGTGCCACTACAAGCAGCTGTTGACATGAGACGGGTGCAGATATCATGCCATGGAACTAGTGCCTGGTGATGGCCGCTGCCAGAAGTATCCTTGCAAGATAAAGTAACGGATCTTACGCTGCACTCACAAGTCACAGGCCCAGTCCAAACCCTCAGATGGTGCTGAACTGAAGTCGAATGGCATTGCCTAAAGCTGAGAATTAGGAAGGTACCAAGTCTAAACGACTCAGCCAACTCCGAGGCAGAACCGTTTACTGACTCTTGGCATTGCCTGGGGGCCGAGACAGTGGGTGGGCCACGGACCTTATGGTGGCGGACCTGATTCTCCTCCTCTTCAGCCTTTGCACGCACACTCCTCTATATGATGCGTCCTGGTGCCACCATACGGCCCATGCAGGATGAAAATCTTCTGCTACATTATAGGTTCTTCAGATTCAGACGCTAATTACCTGAGATCACAAATGATCTGTGCCAGAAGCTGTGAAAGTTCTTCGTCACATACCTATCAGCCGTGCACGTATCAGCGCATGGCTAGTCCCCCGTGTCGAATAATTAATATGAACTCGTAAATGATCGGATTGTATCGGAAACTCTTACATGAACGGTGTGTATCTGTCCCCACTGAAGAAATGAAATGGTACATGGTTGGTGGGCATGGATAGAATCGACTCTTTGGAGTTTCTGTTTTTGGATCAGAAGTTGAATTTTTTGGTATAGAACACCCATACCTAGGTATTTATCCTACCCTGTCTAAAGGTGTATTACATCGTAGCCGTGAGCGAACGGGACGGCGTTTCTTGTGGAAGTATACGGTCGAAATGGTTTGATCGTTTTTGAATTACATGGTTTGAAATACATTCGGAGCCATGATCTGTCAGATGTATCCTGAGCTAATTTGCACAAACTTGAATTGTATAATGGACACAAAGAGCCTGTCATGAACTGAGATATGGCAACTGAAACTTCACAGTTTAGTTTGACCTCAAAGGTCATCAAAGGTCACTAATGCAAGACAAAAAGAAAATATCAAAAATGATGGCACGCTGACCAGAATGATACCAGCAACAGGAGCAAAACATCCCGGCGCTTTTCATCAAATGTTACAATATCGACATTGTAATGATCGCTAGTAAAGCATTGAACCGTAACCACGTGATGGAGCACATCGATCTGGATGAAAAGGGAGCGTTCAATGACCCCTCCACCCGACTCTCGAAACAAAAAGTTTGCCTTCGTTGCGATTTACTATCAGCGTAAAATAAGCATATTTCTAGGTAAATACGCAAATTTCAATCTCAATTCGCGACCCCTAAACCACCTTTGATTTCAATATTTTTGGCACCATTGGAATCAGGAGCCGCGAAATAATGGGAAAAACCACCCCCACCCACAAATTTCCAAAATCGGGAAAAATGGGTACCCCTAGTGCCCATGAGATCACCAGAGCAACTCCCGTACCAAAGGTGTACTCGTATAGGTAGTATACACAGATTGCCCAGACCTCATACCAGCATCGGACACACCGGAATGGCAAAAAGTCACCAACACCCGGCCTCGGGTAACACGGGACCACCGTGACCAAACACCATAATGGACCCAGACTCCATTGCTGCAGGCCAACTGCATGTCCTGAAAACATGCAGCGACACCGGTCCAGTGTCCACCAAACGTTTGACCGTCCGGCAGATGTTTGCAATTTCATTTTTTTGGTGAATTAGGAAATGTGTTGGACTTAAATCTATTTTACAGGAATTCAGGTAATGTAGCTCGTGCCTCGTGAAATTCATTATTGAAATGGTACCTAACTGAGAGGGGGCAGTATGGCAAAAACTAGGAACAACAACTATTTAAAAAGGTTAATTAAAAAAAAAACTAGTTGAGAGAGGGAGAAGGAGGACCAGAGACCATGGTTTCTCCACTCTTCAGAGCGTGTCTTTTGGAGCACTTCTTAACTTCACTTTGCTCTATTACATTGGAAAGAATTCAGTGAGCTAAAAACCAACTATAACAACAACACCAACTATAGACTCATGGACATACGGTAGACTCAAGCCTCTACCCGCGGCAGGCGCCGCAGGCGGGGCGATGCAAAAGGGCTGACACCGCAGCTTGTCTGCCCACTCCGTTCGACAGAGGGACACACACACCCAGTCTGCGGCCCGCCACGTCAGCACCGCGCGCGACAAAGCTGATAACGCCAGGGCGCGACATTTCACAAGTGACGTGCACTTTGAAATGAGAGTATTCAACGAAACGCACCCGGCACGAGTGATGGGGGTCGATCGTCCGCTGTTGCCAACCACAAATGCCGTTATGTAATGAACACTGAATAGCCACATCAGTCCAATAGCTATTTTTTCATAAGTAATCTTTAATTAATTCGGTTTCGTATTCATTCCGTGAAATAACTCCATTTTTATCGATAACGAGGGATCGCCGTCGGCATCTGGTACGCTGAGTTTCCTACCTAGGGGAGAGAGGTCATATTGCGCCATGTTCTTAAATGCGCCACACCTTCCTCCTGTCCAAAATTCGATTCGAATGAATACTCGAGTGTGTGCATTTACTTCACCACCAATAACTCGCTCTTGTTCCGGTCCACGGGGGCAGGTGAGGTGTCGCAGCTTTCTCGCAGACCATTTTTTGTGATTTCCTCTATTTTGTTACGCGAAACAGTCTATTTCGACCTTTGCTAGTGTCATGGTTTATCTTAGAGATAGTGATTCAACTAATAATCATTGTTAATTGCTCGTTTAATGGTAGTTTTGAAAGTTTATCACCACCGTGGCTTCGCTGTCCTCGCCATATTTGAAGCTCATGAAAAATGTGTTCCATTCGTAATTGCGCCCAACCTATTTGCGCCCTATTCTTCAACCCAGAGAAACAGCATCTGGTGGTTGGGACACATTTCATTGAACACTTTGATTATTAGACCGCTCACCTTACCATTACCTTAGCCTTCACAGCATAAATGGTTAATGGGCTGACACGTTCAAATAGGCTACTTAGTTAGGTGGCAAACCATTGTTTTTAATAGGGCGCTTTTACATGAGAGGCATGGGCGCTTTTTGATGGGGTAGTCCGTAAATGCGCCCTTTGCAGGTGTGTCGGAAAACTTATCTCTTGTTAATTTTAATGGGTGTGATACAAATTAGGAGTTGTAATTTGATGCCAAAATAACTGAGGTACAATTTGAGATATCATCAAGCATGACAGCTGGTCAACTTTAGCCGCAATAGGCCGATATCCTTAAGGTGGCGCAATATGACCTCTCTCCCCTACTTGTATGTAGGTACTGCAGAAAGTCTCTAGTCATAACTATGGAGAAGAGGGATGGAGGAACGCAAGATCTACAGGTGACGGCTAAAACGTTTAATCAGCCATGCGCTTTTGAGGAGCGTGTCTCCGGCCTCGAGAGTGCTGCATCGTTCCAATCCTAGTCAAGCAGTAGAATACGTATGCGTGCAGTATATGAGCCACATGACATACCCACTGACGATAATGGTGGCAAACGCCTGTCAGTCGTAGACGGGAAAAATGCAAAAAAAGTGCATGTACTCGGTTACATGCGTGGCATTTCAATAGTGTACGGTAGAACGTGTGAAATACGCTGCTCACAGCTGGTTTTAGTGAATACCGGACATCGATAATGATTTACACGTGTACCGACGGTAGCACACAATCACGATTCACGGCGACAGCTGCGGACTGGGATAGGTAAGATTTTTTTTTATATAAATTTAGTCCGAACCTTTTGATGGGAAGGATTCACAAGGACAGAGCCACCGCTAAGCGAAGCTTGTTGCGGTGACCCTGCCCTCTACCCTCCGATCGCGCAATTCCAGTTCTATGGCAGAAATTAGAGTCCAAAGTTTAACGTGCGCACATAGCCGCGCACGGCCGGTCCCCTCACTGACTTCACCTGGCTACGGCCTGCCACCAACCGTAACCATACCTGTCAGGAGGCCCATAAATGTCAAGCGCCCGTCGCGCTTCGAACCCGGACTGTTGTAACCGGGAACGCGTGCTCTCACCACGCGGAGTCCAACGCTCTACCAACTGAGCTACGGGACCGGCATTTCCTAAGATCTAAGATTTCCTAAGATCTAAAAGATATCAGATAGGCATCCTCTTATAAATCAGACGAATGTTGTAAATAAATCAGCGTTTAGTGCGTGTGTAAGTACACATCCAAAATTTCTTCCAAAGACGCGAACCTGAGATTAGCAAGGAACAACATGATATCAACAGATAACATAGGACAGAAAACGAGCTGAAACACACACACAAAAAAAAACACCACCAATTCCAAGGCTCTAAAACATAACAAATTCAACTTAAATCAACAACAATATAAAACAGGATGCCAAAACCGATCACTGCGCAGCTGGGCTGAAAGGGAACAAACACCGGACACCATCAGGTGAAGCCCGGTGACGGCGGCCGGCCGGTGTACATACGGTGACCGGTGACCGGAGGCGGATCCGGTATCGTCACCGCCCCGGCTCCGGTGTCCCCCCCCCCCCCCCCCCTCACCCCACCAACACAGTCCCGCCGGGCGCTGCGCCGCCCCGCCCGGCACTTATCGAACAAACACCCACTCCCCTCCACCCGCGCTATATGTACACCGGTTCGCTGCTGGGGTTACGCAGGGCAGTGGCGGGGCGAGAGGTCTCTTTTTCACACACAAATCGGCGACCTAATATTCAGCACTCTGTCAATGTCCATCTGGGACCAGACCGCTTCATCACAAAATTTTGTCATCTCTATCGCTCGTTGGCTCCAGCACCTGGCTTATTTGATTCAAGGCCATGTTCCGTTTGCATAGGGCATAATGATCGGGACTCTACGCAATATCAATAACCCTCAATAACAGTTTCTGCCCAGTGCCCTTCCTTAGTTCGAGCAACTATCCACAGAGTGCCTTTTTGCCCCATTCGTTCATTCACATTCGATGGCATGGCCATACGTTCCGGTTCATAGGTAGGCTACGCGCGATAATAATGTAAACGAATGCGTACCGCGTCCATACAGTAGCATACAGCCGCTGAATGCTGCTGCTGTAAAGCGCCTCCAAAGTGTCGTAACGATGCATGAAGATTGACAAGATTGAGCACGTTCACAAACCACGGCCATGCGACACAACGTTTGATACCTAGTTTCTTCGCTGGCAGTTCTTAGGCTTGAAGGAACGGCTACGTACGAAATTATTCACATATCACGTAGGTATATGTGCCTTTAGAGAAATGCGCACCGGAGCATCCAATAACTTCATCTAGCCTCCAATCAAATGAGATAAAAGAACTGAAAACGTGAAATACGAGTAAATAAAAATAAAAGTCGCGTAGGTGTGCATATGAAAGCCTTGCATGCCGGCCAATAAGTCGCATAGCTTAGGCACTTAAGTTCGGTTTCATTCAACATTGCGGAAGCAAGTTGGTATGAGCACCTGCATCGGCAAGCAAGGAACAGTACCTGCACAAAGTGCACATATCCCTTAGGGTATCCAAATACAGAGCCTATTGAGTGTTCGTTTGTCACTCGAATCCAAAAATGTTTTACAAATTACACTTCCTCCTCCAATTACGCACAAAAACACGATACAAGCAATGTTATCACTCTGTAATTGAGTGCATAACGGATCGGTGATCACCACGACTGTTTGGGAAATCTCTGCTTTGTAAATAGAACGACTGTGTGAGTGCTCCCATGTTCTTCCCCGTTGCGAGCTGGCTCGTAAAAATAGGCTTAGCTTAGGCAACATACCACTCAGGAGACTTAATGAAAGTGAACATCGCAGCTCTGAGCTCGCCAATTTCGGCGCTGCATTGTCTTATCAATGAATAAGTCTTCGCAAACATTCTTCTGTCCCGCCTCCGGGAATTATAGGTCGTTGCACGTTTAAAGGGACCCTCCCACCTTAACATTAGTTTTGAGTTGAGATAGCCAAGTTTGCGGCCAGGCTCAGAAACCACCATTTATCCTGGTCGCAACCCCCGCAGCTTTATGGTGTTCAAGAAATTTCTTCCCTTTACTTGCAGGGTGGGACCAGCGTGGTCCCTATCTCTTAACCATTACGGGAATCTGATGACGTCATCAAGCTTTCGAACGTCCGTTAAATGTTTGACTAAAACGTTTTGTAGCACGTGGTGGTATACGCTGCTTTGCGCGCAACAAATGCCGCACTTTCAAATAAAGTCGCTAGGAACAGCGGGAATCCCAAAAAGTAAACAAAAGTAAAAGTCTAATATCTTGAAAACCGGTGAATATTTTTCGATGAAATTTGGTAGATATTCGTTTTTGCTCTTTCTGAACCGAGCGACATCACTTTCATGCCAATTCATTAACTTTTTTGAAGGTGGGAGGGTCCCTTTAAACTAATTTACGTGCTTCGCAGTTCGCAGTTTGCTGACTCATACTCATTACTCACACCATTGCTGCTGTAGACCCGTATGTCAATTGCATATATTCAAGATGGCCATCTTTTGTGTGTAACACATCCCTTTTTCTCGTTCACGCATCAACGCTGGCGTCGCAGCCACTTATTCGCCTTCTGCGTCATATTCATCGATTTGTGGCCTCATCGCAGCCTGCGTTTATCCAATCTGTTTGACTCATCCCCATGAAAACAAAACTATCCAAGAAAGTTTTCTTAAGACGGACCAAAATATAAGAGCGTGATCCGTGACATGTCCCACGGACCGAATAATAGAAAGGATGGTTGGGGGTGGTGGACGCCGGACCGTCGTTCCCTGACCCGGCCGGCTGCCTCACCGTGCAGTAGCGAGCCGCGCCGATCCATCAGCAGCGAGTTGTAGAACACGACGTAGCCGAACACGCCGCACACAAACACCACCAGCAGACGGCGGATGGCGGCCGAGCGCAGCTCCATGGCCGCCGCCGCCGGTGCGGTGCGCGCGCGCTGCCGGTGTCGACGCCGGCGCCGGCCCCCGTCGACTGAGTGCCGCCGGCACAGGGGGCGCGGCGCGACCGGCGCGGCGCAGCGCACCGATTGGGGAACGGCAGCGGCGCACGGAAGGACGAGGAACAGCGAGGAGGAACGGGTTACCTGGAAGGAGAGGATTCCGGGACGTCGGAGGGAGCGAGGTCGAGGACTGAAGGCGCTGGGACGTCGCCCGTCGCGAGTGATTCGGCTTCGTTTAGAGGTGAGTCATAGTTACCTACAAGCTACACAGAAGATGAATCAGCCAACACTCCACACACAAGCACGCCGCAGACCCGTTGGTTTATAAACTTCTTTGGTCGCCGAACTCCACCCATGAGCTGATCTAAGGGACCGGAGACTGAGACTGCCTCAGTATTGATTCATCAGCGGTCGATCCAGCACTTTCAATTTCTGCCATAGCATTAACGATGGTCTATGTTGTCGTTAGGTCTGAGCATTAAGTGCATCTACATCTACATAATTGGTATGTACTCGTACCTACCGAAAAATGCCTAGTCCCAATCCAAGGCCCTATACCTAGTGTAGCCGTCTGTCGATCCCAGCGAAGCCAGAAATCCAATACCGGCACGCTGATATCTGTAAGAATCTTGACCGGCACGAAGCCTTTGAAAGCAGCTTGTAATATCCAAAGTTGCAAAATATGAACCTTCCGATGGTACGTACAACTCGTAGGATTATGAATTTAAATTTTGAATCACGATGAGAAACGCTCAGCTTCAGTTACTCACCTGATCGTTGCTTGTCTCGCCGACGCAGCAGAAGCGGAATTCTTGTGAAATACCCAAACTTAATCAACAATCAAGGTCGTAATAGTAATACATAGTTCTTTGACCACCATCCCACGCATTCCACGAATAAATAAATATGAAGATCACTGTTGACTGCGCTGCGGTCAATGAACCCTGCAATATTGCATTGCAAAGTGCGTCAGTTCAACAACCCCGCAGCTGCCCGCAGCCTTTATTTTATTTGTATTTAGGGCCTTGCCCGCAGCCACAATTGTATATTCACAGCATGATCGTTGCCATGGTAACGTAGATAAAAATTGCTGCCAAATTTGGCGGGTTTTGTCGACTCATCCGCATTTGACGCAGCAACAGTTTTTGGCTATTGATCATTGATCAATCAACGGTGAATATAATATAATGGCACTAAACAGGCGTCGAAACCATGCTGAAGAGCCGCTCAATGTTCGATTTAGTATTCGTAATGTGATTTACAGCTTATCCAAAGCTGATGGGGGCGGAGGCAATTCAGCCTGGCGTCTTCCCGAAGACTTAGTTCTCTGCCTTAGTTCTCACCGAGGTGCGTGATTGATGACGAACTAAGCTCACGGCCACGGGATAGATCAACTGTGACTCAGCCACTGGGGTCTGACACCGTTTTAGTAACCTCACATGAGACCACACAGCGCCAGCTGTTTGCGTCTGTCACATCGTCACGTCACAAGGGACTCAGCCACTGGGGTCTGAAACCGTTTTAGAACCTCACATGAGACCACACAGCACCAACTGTTTGCGTCTGTCACAGTCACGAGGGACCGCACTGATCAGAAGGCCGTACCGCAGCACGTTACCATGAATGTAGGAAAGGCTGGCTTAGGAGCTCTTTCATATCTACCTGGCACCAGGGGTGGGGGTCTATCGAAATTTCAGGGGGGGGGTCCAGGCCGGGCAGATGGAGGCGGGCTGGATGCAGTACCATTGACTTACATAGCAGTAATTCGTTTTCAGGGGGGGTCCTGATCCCCCCCCCCCAAGATCTCCACATCTGCCTGGCACAGGCTGAACGCAAATGAAATCACTAAGGTTACCTACATGCCACATGGCACAAAAGACTTACTTTTAATGAATAACAGTGAGCGGAAGGGGAATACGGGCTGTTTTATCTGTTTGATGAACGTCGTATAGGCAGATGGTTATCACTTATCATGCCTCTTCACTCAGTTGCAGCCGAGTTGTATCGGTCCATTGGACGGGTTTGGCAGTGTAGCCCTGCGCCTCTGAATAAGTGCCGAGCGTTCTGTTATCAGTCATTAGGTCGGCACTCTTATCTAGTGTCCAGGCTAGTGGCTCACCCGGTGCCGCAATATTATGAAGCATGCATGAGACACGGCTGATAATAGTGACAACCCATACGTAATTGCAGTTTAACTGAGCTTTGCTATTATCATACGGGACCGTCAAGAAATACGTGTATCGTCCCCCAAGCTGATAAAGTACCAAAGATCTACACAAATCTAGCATTATATTCCAATATGTATTTAATCTTCTGTTACAAAAGACTCCAAAAACACGCAAAGAGCATCCGTCGTCAGGCACCCGTCCACAAACGCACGCCTCCCGCAGCCGACCGAGCCAGCAGGGCGCTTTACATAATTCCCCGCCCCCGGCAGACGGTCACCCGCCAGCAACTCATCACGACGTAACCCCACAGCTCCATTGCACGTGCACAGCTACAGACGACCGGCGGCCCGGCACCGTCCGGCGTCCGGCCGGGCCGCCCCGGTCGCAGACCCACCTCTATCACAGGACAGTGGCCACTCGGGCCAGACTAGCCAGTCGAGCTCGACGGTGGCGCCGCCAGGCGGTCGTCAGACGCAGTTAAAACGACAGAACCGCCGCTAGGAAGCGGTCTGTGCACGGAAACGCTCGCAGCGCCGCGTGGCGGCCGGCGGCTCAAGCTTGAGTTGCGCGCACTGCCGGCAGCGGCGCTACGCGTAGCTCACGCGCGAGCCGGCCTGCACGTCAGTCGGCTCGTCGTCCTCGTAGAGACTGTCCTGCTCGTCGGAGCGGTCCCTGCGACCGACACAGAGGGAGGGGTCAGTCCGAGCCGGCACCCGGTAGCACGACACATAAACGAGAGGACGACACTACGAATTATCAGATCGAAACATTATGCTGTTGGTTAGTTCAGAGCCCGGTCTCATTCCCCCGTTATCGCCGCCCCTCTCTCCTTCTCACCTCCACCTAACCTTTATTACCCTTTTGCTCCTATATAAGCATGTCTCTTTCACGTACATCCACACTCTCTCCCACGCCTTCAATTTCCATCGTCGCCCGTCCACCACCTCTCTCCCACTCTCACCTGAGCACGTAGACGACCGTCTCGTACGTGGACATCATGATGGCCGTGTTTGGGATCTGTCTGACTAGCTGCGTGCCCAGGCCGCGGTACAGGCCCCGGTAGCCCTCCTCGGCCCACACCACGCGCAGCGTCTGGAAGAAGCGGCGGTACTTGGTGCCCTCCTCGCGCAGACGAGTGCGCGCCACCTCTGCAAACGAGAGATACGCGAATCAATTCCGAGCGGGGGTAATTTCACGGGCCTTGGGCACCTCTATGGGGACGATTCGGGTCGGTTCAAAGGCTGGAGCTGGGAAGGGGTCAGGTGAAAAATGAACGTGAGACACCAACTCGGCTACGTAGTCTAAATAGAACTTCGTCCACCAGGAACCATACAGTTTTTGTTATAGACGACAGCTTGTCGAGTCCAAACTACATTTGGTCCACACACAACTCACACACGCATGACGCAACGGCAAAACCCGACGGATGATGCAACATAGGTCATCACCAACGAGAAGAAACAACGCGACTTAAAAATGCACACGAGAAATGCACGCACAATGGGTTGCCAAGTAAAACAACGTTCACTAGTTGATTAAGATATGGTCCCTGAGGCCGTGCGGCCCTGACAGAAGCGAAAACTGACGCCGCCTCGGGCTCCATTTTGGCAGTGACCTCCAAGGAGTCGACCGGGCCGTCACAGACGGTGGGCCGTTATACATCACCCCTTTCATCCCCCCCCTACATCCTGGGTGGGGAGGAGAGACGGCTGGCCACAGCGCGCGGCAAATGCGCCAAGATCGTGTCAGGTGCGGCGCCGTCGACGCACGAGTATCGACGGCGGCGAAAACAAGGATTGCAGCCAGAGTCTTGAACAACACACCATCGCAAGAATTACGAGGTTGGTCTTATTGGAGCCGGCACCAAAGCGAGTAATTTCTTTCGTGCTTCTGATTGATCCTCCATGCTCATTAGTCTATAAGGTATGATGCTTATATATTGCTCATGTTAAATTATCCAACGCTACGTTTCGAATCTGGCATCTGGTGGGGACGGCGCCCGCCGGCCGGCCAGGGCTGGCACCTCGCCCGGAGAACGACGGCGACGGTCCGGGCCGAGCCGCGGTGACCAGTCGACCCTCTCTGGGTGCCGGGAATAGAGACTCGGCCAGTAGGGAGTTCACTGACCGAAACCGTCCGTAAATGACGTTATGTTGTCAACAAATCTGTCTCAATTGTCAATACGATACAATGACGACAAGAATGCCAAAAGTTGTGAATGCTTGTGTGATGGCAGCCGTTCATTTTTTTTTTTTTTTTTACCCATATGCAGTCGATTCTAACGCAGGTCAATAGCAGATTAACACAGACCAGCAAACGAAACGCGAACTGAAATGTCACTTCCACTTGAGATGCCGCCACGTTTGCCCGTAAAATCAATGTGACGGGGCACTGATATAGCTGTAACCGATCCACATCGAGTGATCGGTTCCACCAACTGTCTATGACAGCGTGTTAGTTTGTGACGGTCAGTAATGGACAAGCCATTCAACCGTTCACAGTCAGGCAAAGGTTATCAGTGCCGCTTCATATCAAGGACTTCGACTACGGGAGACAACAGGCAAAAGTTGCCAACAGGCGACGGTCCCCGCATTGCAAGATACTGTGGTGGATATGATAGCCAGACTGTGAAAGCAAGATGTAGCTAAAACTGGGAGCAGAGTTTGATATCCCCTCACTCCATCCAATAACATAACGAGAGACGACCCAGCCAACACATTCGTCGTTTGTAAACATCCCAGTATGGAGACTTTCCATCGTCTGCGGTCGAAAAAGCCGGTGAAATTCCGTTTGTTTGTGGAGCGTCAGTCAAGGCTACCGGTCGCAGTGACTTTGAACAGCAGCTGTACGGTCGGTGTAATAGTACAGCGAGAGCGCGGGCACAACTAGACACGACTCACGGTGTGTACAAAACCGCCAAACACGAGTAAATAAACACCT
The DNA here is from genome assembly GCF_019059575.1 of Amphibalanus amphitrite. Taxonomy (NCBI): domain Eukaryota; kingdom Metazoa; phylum Arthropoda; class Thecostraca; order Balanomorpha; family Balanidae; genus Amphibalanus; species Amphibalanus amphitrite. The sequence goes on from NW_024881676.1 coordinate 781,202, forward strand.
CGGGAAAGCGTCGTCCTCTGGGCAAACCACCCGCTCAACGGGAATGAATCACAGAGAAACACCAGACACATGAGGCCACAGTCAGTTATAAACCACACAAGCTCTAATCGTAAAGGAGCGGTAAAAAGACACATTCATTTTTGAATTCGAATATCGTGATTTTTTCAGCAATACATGCTCGGCTAGATGTCACAATGTGCAATATAACCGTACGACGACCGTTGGAAATATATCGTATTAAAATCGTATACAAGCCATGAAACAAAATACGACACTGCAGACACTAAGCACACTTTCAGAACCTTACTCTGTGCTCATCCGACAGCCCTAACCGCAGAGTTAGAATAGCACTCACCGTGGGGATAGGCCACCGATGAGGCGACCGTTTTGGAGACGGCGCCGGCCACCATGAATTCGACAAAGTCCCAGCTGGTCTTGTTGGGATCGGCCGCGTGCCTGGGGAGCGGCGGGGGCTGCGTCAGAACGGAGAAGACGCCTCAATGGAAGCCGAAGGACACTTTACAGAACGGGGTGGGGCGAGTCGACACTGATTGACAAAATAGACTCGCTGAAAAGTGGCTGGAAATACTTGTATTTCACATTCGTTCGGCGACGACCAAGTGAGGTCCCTAATGACAGCTCTGCGTTTACATGCACCGCGCCAGTCAACAGACATTCGAGCGAGTCAGAGAAACTGAGTGCTCTATTCGTTGAGCCTTTTAACAGCCCGTACCACAGCGACCCCGTCAAGGGTCAAAACAAAGCAAGAACATGGCTCATGGCCATCAACACATCTAACCGGTGACCCATACTCACACTAACTGACACTCCTCTCGTCAATCATGAGTGTCATCATAGCGATGACGCAGCCACTACACAGCCTACCGCCTCAGCATTCCCCACTAACGCTGCCCGAAATAGCCACAGCCGCCCGTCAGCCTCACGGCCCGCGGACAGTGTGTGGCGTGACGTCACTGGTATGCCGGTGACGTCACTGGCCGCTGACGCACCTGTACGCCTGCAGTTGCCGCTTGACGTGCTCGTAGATGACAAAGTGGATCATGGTCTCCGTGATGCCGAAGTAGGAAGCCGATATGCCTTTGTAGAAACCCCGCACACCCTGTTGAACAAACATTGATGTAGCTGTGAGTTTCCGGTTGTACTTTGCTGTCATGATTGTGCCGAAACCACTTTTTTCAGTGTTCCGCCACCACACTCGTATTTAATTAATAAATTTACCATCTTACCGGTTTTCTCGCGTCTGTTTTGCTTTTTTCACTCTCACCACGATTCGGAAATCTTCGATAGTCACGCGAACTGTGTCTTTTCATATGTGACCATGCGACAGACACAGCCTTGTTTTTGTAACTAAGGACTGCTCACTGCTCAGACTTCATTATTTGAGAAGACCTTGAAGTTACCATGACTAAGACCAGTATAACGCCTTTTGGGGCGATTAACGGAGCGAGCGAGAGGGTGGGCCTTGCACGTGCGAAATTGCGAGGGGGTACCTCCAACTGACTTGTGCACGGCACCCTACTAACCGGTCTCTAGCGATGTGCCAAATTTGGGCACAATTGACCCCGCCGTTCTCGAGATCTGGAAGCGGCACCCTGCACGTGCGCACGTGCAAAATGGGTCCCAACTGACTTGTGCACGGCACCCTACTAACTGGTCCCTAACCGTGTACCAAATTTGAGCGCCATCGGTCCAGCCGTTCTCGAGATCTGGAAACGACCCCTGCACGTGCGCACGTGCAGCAGCACCCCAACCTTAACACATGCAGATGAATTATCTGATGGAGACCTAACTGTGTACCGAGTTTCAATTCAATCGGCCCAGCCGTTGTGCCGTTATTGAGGTTGCAATTTTGGGGGTTCTTAAAAAATGTCCAACTTTACCACGCGCCACGTGCGGTGGTTGGCAAGAACGCATGGTGGCCATCACACCACAGAACTTTTACGTCCAAGTGACATTCAGTAAAGAAGACCGCTTGTCAATCGGATGTCCCGTTCCTAAGATATTAGCTTTTGAAGAGCGTCCCCACGGCCGGCCGGCCGGCCGGCCGCTCATACTCAGGATTTTCCCTTAATTCAGTACCAGTATAACGCCTTTTGTGGCGACTAACGGAGCGAGCGAGAGGGTGGGCCTTGCACGTGCGAAATTGCGAGGGGGTACCTCCAACTGACTTGTGCACGGCACCTTACTAACCGGTCTCTAGCGATGTGCCAAATTTGAGCACAATCGGCCCAGCCGTTCTCGAGATCTGGAAGCGGCACCCTGCACGTGCGCACGTGCAAAATGGGTCCCAACTGACTTGTGCACGGCACCCTACTAACTGCTCCGTAACCGTGTACCAAATTTGAGCGCAATCGGTCCAGCCGTTCTCGAGATCTGGAAACGACCCCTGCACGTGCGCACGTGCAGCAGCACCCCAACTCTGGCACATGGATATGCATTGCCTAGTGGGTGCCTACCTACATGCCAACTCTCAGCGCAATCGGCCCAGTAGTTACCGAGATATTGCAACAATTACAAAAGTGACACCTCTTCGTTTTGCACGTGGCACGTGCATAAGGGGTCACCCACATGCATCGGGAATAGTGCAATACTTGGTAGAAGGAATGGAGCTACCCTACAAAAATTACCGCATGTAAATCGGTCAAGTGGTTGCTGAGATATAAGCCTCGCAAAAGCGTGACCACGGCCGCTCATACTCAGAAATTTCCGTTAATCTAAGGAAAGACTACGCTCGCTTCGCTCGCTCCGTAATGAGACTCTGCTCGCTTCGCTCGCTCCGTAAAAATATACGACGGTCAGAAATCAACACTGCACACAACCACAGCCAAATAGCAGACCACATAGCAAACATTCCGTTGAGACAGAACTGGTCCTCAAGTGACTCTGACTGAACAAGCACCGATGTTTCGAACAACCTTGAAATGCACGGTTTTCTGCGCCACAGCCAAACAATGATCAATAAGCACGTCAACCGTGGGACCCTCCACGCCAGTTCAACAGGCTCTGCACGAAGTAAACATCGGGCTTAAATAAACCAGTAAAACGCCTTTTGGGCGAAGAACGAGCGAGCGAGATAGTGAGCCCTACACGTGCGGAAGGGCGAGAGGGTGCTTCCAACGGGCTTGTGCAAAGCACCCTTCTAACCGGTCGCTAGCGGTGTGCCAAATTTGAACACAATCGGCCCAGCCGTTCCTGAGATCTGGAAGCGGCATTCTGCACGTGCGCACGTGCAAACGGGGTCCAAAATGACTTTTGCACGGCACCCTACTAACTGGTCCCCAGGGCGCCATATAGCCTCGTTGCTGGTGCGCCCTAAAACACCAAATCATCATCTAACTGGTCCCCAACCGTGTACCAAATTTGAGCGCAATCGGCCCAGCCGTTCTCGAGATCTGGAAACGCCCCCTGCACGTGCGCACGTGCAGTAGCACCCTAACCGCAACACATGGGAATGCATTGCCTGGTGGGTGCCTACCTGTATGCCAAGTTTCAGCGAAATCGCCCCAGTAATTACCGAGTCACTGAAATGGGAACAAATTTGGCACCTCTTATTGTTGTATTTTGCACGTGCACTGGGGGTGACCCACATACATCGAGAGTATCCTATTTTGGGTAGAAAGGATGCTGCTACCATACAAAAATTACCGCAAGTCAATCGCCCAAGCGGCTGCTGAGATATGAGCCTCTCAAAATCACTACTTTTGCAAAACAGCTTGAACACCCTTGACTTTGCACGTGCCACGTGCCACGACGGTCACTGAGATGTATCAAAAGTAGTCAATTACGGGGTAGAAGGGATGGGGCTACCCAACAAAAAAGACCGCAGGCCAATCGGTCCAGCGGTTGCTGAGATATAAGCCTCCCAAAAGCGTTACAGCCGGGCCGGGCCGGGCCGGGCCGCTCATACTGAGATTTTTCCGTTATATTGAAAAGACTCACTTCGCTCGCTCGTAATCACTGTGGCAAGCACCCATCTCATTATTACCCAGTGACATTCAGATCCTGTGTATGGGATATGCATTTGCATCTTAGAACTGCTTTGAAACAATCATCTGTACCGCTCGCCGACATTTTCAACAAACCTGTCAACAACTGTCGAAACTGGCAATCCTTCCGAGAAAAAAAGTCGTGTATGCCCGCCCACAACAAAAACTTGTCTTTGTTCTTTCGCCAGACCTTTCCGCTTCAAATCAGTTCCAACTTCCAATCAGATAACTTCTACCTGGGAACAAGCCTAGCCTGACAATGCCTGCACTTGTATCGTGTCAGTTTTTGTGATATTTATTCACATTCGATGACAACACAGATTATTTGCTTTAGAATATTTGCTTTTGTGGTGTCATCGAATGTGAATAAACATTACATGCCTGCACATATCAACATGTCGGTTGCGGCTAGTGCAGTGGTCTGACCTTTTCCCTGTAGACCCGGCGAATGCAGTCCATGACCCGGAGTCGCTGGCCGAATTTGTGCTGGTCCAGCTGTAGCCGCGTCTTGATGAACCAGATCGGGTTCGTTGCCGTACACGAACAAAATCCTGCAATAAATGAATCGAACTCGTAAAGAAAACCACAATGGGAAATTAGTGGCACGACACGAGGCAGCGACGGCGACACGTGAGACTAGCGGCGGTTATAGTAAGACGCCCACAAGGAGGATGAGCACACGCGACGGGAACGTACGGCCTTCAACAGCCAAAAGGTGAGGTTCGGACGCATGATGGAGCGAACGAGTGAGAAGTGCACTAGTTAACGATAGGGTATCCTATCAATTATTTAACCAAGCTAACTATTGCTGCGGCATTCTTAGGAAAGGACGCACAGGACAGCTATGAAATGCGGCCGAGATGTAGTGTCCGCACACAAACATAATCTGATCGCACATCAACAACGGTAGGGAAGGGATATTCGTGAAATGCCGCGCATTTTTTCAGCGAAAACAGACAGAGTGATGTCAGATAACACCAACTCAGAGGAGCCGCGCCCCTCGTAAACCTACACACTAGTCTTGACCGCCCCTTGCACCGTTGTCCCTTTCGCTAATATTAGTCGCACACTATCAATAATAAACGGTCGACCGACCTGCTGACAAGTGGACTGTGTTCAGGGGTGTGACAGCAGTCAAGCGCGGGCGGTGTTTGGGGCGGGACAGTCGCATTCGAGGGCCCGCCACACCCGCGGCTCGACGTCCGATGCACAGAGTGTAGGGGTCAGTCGGGTGGGTTACGACTGACGGGCCCCTCGAACACATACAGCGGCCGAGAATACAGTTTTGATATGTAAAATACGGTTAGAACACACGGATGTGAGAATTCAAGGAAACAAAACAAGCGTAAAATAAAACGAATGCAGAACAAACACAAGTGAGCAGTGACTTTGAGTAGCGATAAGTGCGCCCTATCACAAAGAGTCAGCTGGCCCGACCCCACCCCGGCCACACGTGCCGTTTCGGTGACGGCACTGCTGACAGACGGCGGACAGGCCGGAGCCGGAGCCGGAGCCGCAGCCCGCCCGCCGCGGCCCTGGGCAGTGTCTGTGGTGACCTTGGCCGTCAACTGCCGGCCGCCGGCGGGGGCGGGGCGGCAGAGGATGGGACCGGGGCAGGGGGGGGGGCGGACGAGCCCCTGCCAGCCGGTACCGCCGCGCAGTTTAGAGATACCGCCCCCTCCCCCGCTCCCCGGCCCTGTATGACCTCCAGGCGACCCAGAGGTCACGGGTGGGTGATGCACGCACACAGGTGCCGCGGCACTGCCGAGGGAGGCGGCGAACCACACGGCACTGCCGACTGGGGCCGGGCCCGACTCCTGACAGCCTAACGGGCCGAGTCCTCGAGGAGGGCTGTCTCTGCTGGGGAGGGTATGAGATACGAACACAACGTATAAAGAGTAGTGGGCAATGGACAGACACTCGCCGTCAGAATGACGAAGAACTTGCGAGTTTAAAATCTTACAGAGGTATGGTGCTTCAGCATAGACACCCTCTGACTAATCCAGAACCATACGAGAGCCGATCTTCAGAAGCCGAACACAGCCGAGTTCATTTATATATGCCTACATAAGGAAGTGTTTACAGTGATTACGCCACTTTCAAATAGCTTGACAAATTATATCGCGCTCTGAAGACATGAGCACAGCACCAACATCGTCAGAACTTTCCGAGTCATCTACGTTCGCTGGATCACTTCAAAAATGTAGCGAATAGTGTTCTACACATTGGCCTGTCGGCAAACCTTCTTGATATCAATGGAGCGGCGGTCGGTTACTCATACGGCCACATAAATCGCTCTAAAAAAGTTCGTCTCTAGTCGGCAAACATAATTAGGAGCCACAATTTCCGAGACGACGTGCAGACGCATTTTTGCCGTGCCGTGCCGGCTGTGGCAGGGCTAACGATTAGACAACTGGATGAATATCTGGTAAACAAAGCGTAGCATACTGCAGCTCCCAACTTGTGGCGGCTGATTGAGCCCAGGGATAAGGGGAACTGCAGCACAAAGAGCGAAGCTCGATTCCAGATCTGTCGCCTCCTACAGTGCTATTGGAAGGCTCCGATTAGCATGTAAGGTGTAGAGGCCTATCGAGAGTTTTAACGTAAAACCTACAAAAACATACAAAAGAACACGGTGTCAAAAGCTTGCCGGATGGATACAGCGAATTGTTTGTTTTTCTCCTGTAAAATCACTTTAGTTCAAGAGGCACTTGAAAATCTACGACAATGGCACACGTTTCCGGCACCCTATATAGTTTTTAATGAAGTGGACTTCTGAGCTCGCCTGTAGCCCAAACAATCTGTGACTGGAAGGATCAACAAAACAAGTTCCACACCACGCTTCGGCCTAGTTCTTTCCGGACATATCCAGACAAATCTGGTTATAACCAGTTCGAGCCGCCGTCCCGATAGTCGCCAGCATCCCGGCGGAACTACTGGACGAACATTTTGGCGGCGCCGGCGGCGGCGGCGTGACGGGGTAGTTTTCCATCAGCTGGTTCGGGGGTGGGGCGGCGGCGCCCCGACTCCGCCTGTCCCGCTGAAGACGGGGTCGGAGGCCGGGCCACCAGTGCCACCCCCCCCCCCCCCCCCCAGCGAAGGCCGACCGGGAGGACAGTTCATGACGTCGCAGCACGATAGCGCCGGAACGGTACGACGTAGGAAGCACGACGGTCGGAACTACCGGCCGGATGGTGGAGTCGTGACCGTGCCCGAGAGCGTGGATCAGTGTTCACAACGATAGGCAGGCATGCATTTGATTTGAGTCATCAGGGCTTCAAGGATGAACGTAAGAGTGTAAGAATGCAGAAAAAAATGTCAATACAATGATCATACAACCAACAAGGAATATTCCTTCGGCGGTGGATCCTAAATACGGAACCGATTTCGGTTCACAAAAAACGCAAACAGTCCAGAGGTGGAGAGACTGAAAAACCCTCAGACACCCCACGCCAGCCACCCACCTGCGCATACCGCTGACGCCATGTGCACAGGCGGCGACTCAGGCTTGAGCCGGCGGTTGAAGAACTTCTTGGCGTTGGAGTAGGAGCAGAAGTAGATGGCTCGTGACGGCGCCACGCCCAGCAGGTTCGGCCCGAGGCCCTTCCAGAGCGCGCACGGACCCTCATTCTCGATGATGATTCTGGAAGGAGCAATATTGTCATGGAAATGATCGCGGGGTGAAAAATGGGTGTAGGGTGGCAAGATGAAGGAGGGAAAGACGGCCGAAGCATGGGCGTTACCTTCAGAGAGGCATTGGGCCGAAGGCTCGGCTCGCAACTTGCAAGTGGTGACAAAACGTGTTGACGAAACATGATCTACATACTCCGCGACGAATTTCAACAGAACGAAAATCGTAGACACAACGAATGACTGTCATACATGCAAGATAATTGGGGATCAAAAAGATAACAAATGAACTTGGCAGGCGGCAGCATAAACCACTAACAACCAATCACGGGAGTAGCTTTACAGAAGTTGAAGGGCGAGTTGAGAATACAGACAACTCGTATAGGGAAAGAGCTGCACAACAGCATAAGCGTTTACCACACTAAATCATAATTCTCAGGAGGCGGAATAACTTCCAATGCACCTGATACGAGAGTAAGCCTGCAATCTGCACATCACTCCACAAATCACAAACCACTTGAACCAAAAACAACTGATAACGTATCGCAGCACCCGGCGGGGCCTCTGAACTACCGCACCAGCCGGTCTGTGCCCCTCCCCACATCCCCCACTCATTGACGGTCGCCCTGGAGTGTCGCCCCTCCCCTTCCCTCCCCGTCTCATCACAGCACCGGTCGCCCTGGAGTGCCACCCCTCCCCTCCCCTCCCCCACTGCGGCCGTCACCGGTGTCACCGGCGGCAGACGCCAGACGGCCTCGCCAGGTAGGGGTCCGCGGGTCGCGCCGGGCGGTCACCTGACCGGGGTTTTCACCGCCCACCATACGGACCGGTCAGCCACGGTACCTACTGGTGACAGACCCACTCGGCACTCGGTCGGCACGTGGTTACATGTGACATTTCTCGGAAACTTCCACGAGAGCTCGATTTGCATACAATCTGCAGCCCCCGAGAACGTGATATTCGGCCTTCTATCATTTACCACCATTGCTACAGGTTATCAAAAGTTGCTGATGTGGGTAAAAGGGTTTGGAGGTGACCGACTTCACTGAACGCACTGAAATACATTTTACACACAATCGTAGCGACTGATGCGTTGTGAAAAAAAAAGAAAAAAAGAAAACAAGAAAACAAACGAACACAATCGTAGCACTGTCGGAAAATGGCGTACGTCCTACTCCCAGCTTACCGGATACCGTGCATGCAGTGCCTGTTTTGCGGTACCGGCGTTAGTGAAGGAACCGCGCAACTGTCGCCGTTTCGTTCGGCGTCACAGCTAAGTTGTGTATGCTGAACATAATGACCATAGCAGTAAACATTGCATCATACTGCTTTATTAAGCTGGAGATGGCTAGCGGTAGCACTGTTACATAATCCCGATATCTCTGCCGTGTCACTCGGTCCGCCGCTGATCGCTCTCATTTCGCAGTCGGCGTCACTGACCTGATGCAGCGGATGAGGCCGACGGAGCCGCGCGCGGGACCGCCGCCGCCGCCGCCGCCGGCCGCGGGCGGCAGGGTCACGTGCTCGTGGCCGGCGCCGGCGGGCTGCAGCGGCCAGCGCCGGCCGCCGGCCACGCTGCGGCACGTGACAGCGCCGGGCGTCTCGGCGGCCAGCGGCGGCACGCGCAGCTCGAACCCGCTGTGAGAGGACTGCAGCCGAGTCTTGACAACCTCCAGGGGACACGTGACGATGGCGCCCACCGTGCCGCCCATCCTGGCGGCGACAGACCGCGGCGGTCAGCGCCACCGACCCCCGGCAGTGGGCGGGAGACGTACCGGTTATTGGGGATCATAGGCAGGAGAAGACTCAAGACAGACATGACAGCATTCAGTGGCACAAGAAGGGGCGATGAATCAGAAAAGCTAACAATGAATATCCTCAAACTTAGGAAATCAGGACATAATGTTACACAAAATGGACTGTATAATATGGTAACTTTTTAACAAAAGAGAAATGCTGACAAAAGTGTAACAAACACATGCAAAAAGGGTAGAAGACCATGGATTTATCATCTTATCATTGGTATTTGAAGATTGCATTAAACACCATACAACATTTATTTTGCCAACTGCCAAGTCAAGTTTACCTTACCTTACCTTACCTTGAAGGTCATCGGGATAGAAAAGGCCACTTGGCCTATAGGTCCCGTTCTCACCGAGTTACTTGCAGAGACATTCAGGACTCGTAAGGTTGTGGCATGACATACATTAGGTGGGTCCAGTGATGGTCGAGTCGTGCCTTGAATGTCGAGAGTGTTTCGGCTGATACGACCTCAGCAGGTAGAGCGTTCCAGTCGTTGATGATGCGGACGCTAAAGCTGCTTCGTCGGGCGAGAGTCACAGCTCGGGGTTTGAGCAGCTTCCATCCGTGTCCTCTCGTCAGCTCGGTCTCGTTCTTGGTGAAGAAGGTCGTTGCCGGCACATCGATTCCACCGTGGAACAGCTGGTAGACCGTCAGCATGTCTCCCCTGCGGCGGCGGTAGAACAACGACGGCAGTCGGAGACGCTCCAGACGCTCGGGGTAGGGAAGGTGCTTGATGGATTCCACCATACGCGTGGCGCGTCTCTGGACCTTTTCTAAGCGTTTCTGGTCTCCTTTGCTGAACGGTCCCCAGACGGCGTTCCCAAACTCCAGAAAGGGGCGGACGAGAGCCTTGTAGAGCAAGGGTAGGGTCGTCTCATCGATGTGAGCGAAGGATCGCTTGATGACCGCGAGCAGCTGTGAGGCTTTTGAAACGGCCGCGGCCGTTTGCGTGTGAAACTTCAGCTCAGAGTCGATTATGATCCCCAGATCCCTTTCTTCGTCTACCACAGCGATGGGCGTCCCGTTCAGCCTATATTCGTGTGCAGGGTTTCTTGAGCCCATGTGCATCACCTTACACTTTCCTGCGTTGAACGGCAGCAGCCACCTTGAGGACCATCGTGCCAGAGCGTCCAGATCACCCTGCAGGCCAGCACCACGATCGGATGGATTTGTCAGTGGCTTGTATAGCTTCGTGTCATCCGCGAACATCTTCATATTGCTTGAGACCTCTAGTGGCATGTCGTTGACGTATATTGTGAACAGCGTCGGCCCCAATACTGAACCTTGGGGGATACCGCTGGAGACAGGTGCCCACTCCGAGTTGCAGCCCTGAATCAGCACCCGTTGACGACGGCCAACTAGGAAGGTCTGTATCCAGGTGAGAAGTTTACCTCCGACACCATACGACCTCAGCTTCTCGAGAAGACGTTTGTGCGGCACCGAGTCAAATGCTTTGGCGAAATCTAGGTAGACCACATCCACCGGGGTTCGGCCTTCCAAGGCAGCGGTCCAGTCTTCCAGTACCTCAAGCAATTGGGAGCTACACGAACGCTTTGCCAGGAAACCATGCTGAGCTCTGTGAAGCAGGCCGTTTGCTGACATATGGTGCAGGAGCTCATCCCTGATGACAGATTCGAGGACCTTACAACAGACGGATGTCAGGCTCACCGGTCTGTAGCTGGATGGTAGGCGGCGATCTCCTTTCTTGAATATCGGAGTCACGTTGCCGATCTTCCACTCTGGGGGGACATCCCCGGAGTCCAGCGATTTCCTGAAGATCCAGCTCAGTGGGTGGGAGAGGACGGCTGCATTCTCCTTTAGTACGCGAGGGTGAAGGCCATCGGGTCCTGGCGAGCTGTGTGCCCGCAGCGCTGCCAGCTTAGTGTGTACCCGTAGCGGGGAGATTTCGACGTCCTCCAGAAGCGGTCCGTGATGGGGGCGCTCCAGGACAGGGATGGTGTCTGACGCTTCTTCGACGAAGACGCTACTGAAGTATCTGTTCATGGCGTTAGCTTTTGCCTTATCAGAAGACACCGTTTCTCCATTCTCGTCTTCTAGGTCGCCGATGCCATTTTTGGTCTTGAGGCGTGAATTTGCATACCGCCAGAAGCACTTCGGGTTATCTTTGATTGACAGTACCAGCTTTTGCTCATGTTGTCTCCGGAGGGCTCTGGTCACGTTCCTCAGGTCGTTTCGACACCTGACGTACCTGGCGTGATCAAGTTCATCGTGGCTTCGGCAGTAAGTGCTCCACAATAGCCTTTTCCTTTTCCTTAGTTGGAGGGCTTGGCGGTTCATATATATGTTATGGTCAGAGGCCTTCTTTCTGATGCTGGAGCATGACTCAATGGCTGCACAGATTGACGAGCTAAAGAAGGTGTGAGCTTCTTGAGTACTCATGTTCCTCATCACCGCCCAGTTGCACGATTCAAGCACATTAGTCAATGAACGATAGTTGGTGCGAGAATACATGCGTGGCAGCGAGGATGGCGCAGGTGCGTAGCACATCAATGTGAAGGTGACCAGCAGTTTACAGTTGGACAATGAGCTACAGGGTTATCAGTCACTTTAAGGTTAAAAAAGAATTCCTCTAGGTGAAAATACCATTGAATTATTATTAATACCAACAGTCATCCCCACCAAATACTGCAGCTCATCCTAGGTGCATCATAGGGTTGGCCAGTTGTGGATAATGTATGGTGTGACTCAAACAAATGAAGTAAAGACTTACCCGCCAGCAAACAAGTGTACAAATGTATCCCGGCTTGCCATGCTGAGTACTGTTACGGTAATGGTTTCACTTGCAAAAAGTTTCCTCAGAAATTGAAAAGTCTGTTCCTGGTCAGTTTCTTTTCAAGCTGACTTATACTGAGACCAGCATACTGACCAAATAGGCCTCCTTCAGGTCAGAGCTCAAGCTTGAGCTGGAAGATCAGTAGGCGGAACTATGGTCATGAGTACCCAAATATAGGAACGTTCCCATTTTTGGGAACGGAGTTCCCAAATATGGGAACGGGCGTTCCCATTTATGAGAACGGAAGGCAATTTTTCGGCCGTTCGCCCACTAAAACTCAAAAGTGCATCACGTCTCAAAAAAGTGCACGCTGATTTAAGTATCTACTAAATTTCCATAAAGTTATCTTTAATCTGACCGTGGAACAAGGAAATTGACCGTGGAATGATATTTTTAATGATTTTTTAAAAATGACAGAATGGTGGAAATATGGGTTATACGACATTTAACATGCAATTTTAAGGAAAATGAAGCATTTTTTACATTTTGAGGTCAAGTATAATAATTTTCGCCTGGTTATGAAGTTTCATTCTAGCGACACCAGATGCTGACATATGCAAGCGAACACGCGGACAGTCCCGAGGTAATATTGTTGACTTTTGGTGTCGGGGCGATCGACCGCGTGGAACGTCAGTGATTTTACCGAACTACTGTTGTAAACTCAGTTTCAGTGGTTTAAAATCATTCAGCTGTATTTTATCAGCCCTGAAAGACATATTTTATTTGGATGCTAGCTGTTTAGCGTTGTTTTATAAGCAGCGTCATGAGCGTGGTTTTTGTCTTCGGCGTTTCTAAGCATGATCGTTTGGTGGGAATTTCTCTGATATAGGTCGCTCTGTGTGGCTTATTTATAATTTTTATGCTGATTTCGATCATTCCTCGTGCCCATCCTACCAGGCCTTTTGCCACTTACACTCATTAAGAAAGGAAAAAACTAGATTTTCATTGGGACTAGGTGTTTTGAGGGTGTAACATATTCAGCGTTCCCATTTTTGGATACTTCTTGTGCTCTTCAACTCTCGGTGATTAGCAGACAGGTGCTTGACATGTCTCCACCCTCGGCGCGGACGGTGGATATAGGTATGGAAGACCTTGTTGAACATTGCTGAGCGTTGTGGATTACGTAATCCTGCAGAGGGGGGCGTGCCCGCTGCGAGATCGACGGGAATAAAAGCGCAGAAGACCGGGCGAAACATGCAACGGTCTTGCCGGAAAGGTCATCTGATGATTGTTGCGTTAATAATAATTTGCGGCGTTGGACGTGATGCTTGTTAATGAAAAGAGCCCCTGAAAGGCGTCGGTGAAATCGTTCCCAATTTTGGGTACGCCGTTCCCATAATAAGGAACGCTTGCAGCGCCAGTGTACGAGAGCGTTCCCAAATTTGGGCTCGCGGCCCGGGTGATGGACTGCTTTAGAAATAGGGGAACGATTTGTAACTACGATGGGCCTTACAATATCAAACTCTTTCCCAACAATATTGAGACAACTATCAGGCGGTTCACGATCGTTTTATATTTTTTGGACGTCATTTAACGGTTCTTTTTTTTGTTTTAAATAATGCCTACATGGCGTTCCCATATTTGGGTCTATCGTTCCCAAACATGGGAACGAAAATGCGTTCCCGAAAATGGGTACGCTTGACCATAGTTCCGCCTACTGAGATTTAGATTGAGATTTGAGATGAAACAGTGCTCCTTCAGAGCTGGATAGACCGTGAAAAATCCTTCAAAAATGAAAACACTGGAAATATACACAAATCACAAGCTCAGTTACAAAATTATCACACCCACTTGCAACAATTCTCCCATCCCACTGCCCACACAAAACTGAAAACGCTTCATTCACTTCAATCACCGACCCCCAAGGCCATCTTCTTCTTCTTTGTGGGTTAGGGCGCGCAGCCGTCCCCAAGGCCATGCGTATTTTGATGTGTTAATACATTTCTGGCGCTATTGTGACAAAAGAAAACATTGCAATATTCTCTTCTTTCTTTTTTTGTATCCATAAATGACGTCATAGAACTTAAAAACGATTCCCTTTCTGGATCAAAACTTCATAACAGACATCTATCTCACAAATCCAATCATTATGAAAAAAGCGTTGCAAAAATCGATCATTTTCTGACAGCAAATGGCAAAGCATGACTAATGGAAGCTTGACTGGCTGCAGCAGCAGCCTGCATTTGAAAGAATGATTTATGTTTGCTTGTTAGGCTTTCTTTTGGTTTGGACACTCAACTTGTGGTTATATGGAAGCGTATTTCATTTTTCATTGCTGTATATGACTCTTTTGCATTTAAAATCACAACATATTGTAGAAATATTGAAATAAGTCCTTATTTATGTCGGTATGACGTCATAGTATTATGTAATAGCTTAAGAAAAATGACACTCTCTAATACCTTGAACCCTGAACGATAAAGTAGACGTGTCGCAAGAGGGTGTGTATTTTCCTATTTTCTGCATTATTTTTATCATCAAGAATTGAATTAAAAATCATTGTGAATGTTGAAATGTGCCACGCTTGCGCTGAAGTCAAGGGGCATGGTGCAAACTGAGCACCAGGGAAAACGTTGCAAAGTTTAAGTTTGAAGAAGATTTTGGATTCAGTGACGCCAAAAGTCAAGTTGGGTGCCTAGGTAAATTGAAGCTGTCATAATATTTTGAAGATTGCAGGATTAATATTTCTTCAGATTCTTGTGAAACTTCTCAACAGAAATAAATAAAGTAGAGGTTAAGCAATTATAATCTAAGTTAAAGGTCAACAAGTTGAAGTGGTAATTAGCAAGATTTTTCCGAGGTTAGAACTTCAACTTCTTTCGATTGCATTAATGGAGATTGAGACAGATCACCCTGATATCGTGTGATTCACATGGCCATTGCTGAGCTGGTGACCTTGACATTTATGAACAGAATGATCTTTGGAACAAGCAGAAAGTCTTGTTTCTGTTAGGTGCACGTTTTGCAGCAATTTGTTGTTGT
Source organism: Amphibalanus amphitrite (assembly GCF_019059575.1). Taxonomy (NCBI): domain Eukaryota; kingdom Metazoa; phylum Arthropoda; class Thecostraca; order Balanomorpha; family Balanidae; genus Amphibalanus; species Amphibalanus amphitrite. The sequence continues at coordinate 796,418 of NW_024881676.1, forward strand.
GAGCAATTTGTTGTGTTGTGAGCAACAAATTGGTCACAACTAATTGCTGTTGTGTTGTGATCACAAAGCTGTTGTGATTGAAGTGATATCAAAATTGATAAGTAGGTACCTTGGCTGGTGTTAATAAGTACCTCAATACACATGTTGGTTTGTTAGTTGTTATGTCAAGTGAAAATATATCTTGATTCATGGTGATTGATGCATTGGTACCTATGATAAATTATTTGTGCTGTGGTCAGTGGTGTGATGGCAAGCCCCAGTTCCAGTTGAGTATGAGGGGAGTCAATATGCTGGACCTTTTGATGGTGGCAGTGGCACACTGACTTCTTTGACCCTGTGCAGTAGAGAGCTGTGGGACTTGGGAGTGGTGTATCCCTTTCATGCAAATGATTGCAGGATCCATAGCTAATGCATTTTCAACATATTTTTTGTGTATGCCTAATCAGCTTACACTTTTTTGTACAGTGTGAAGCAGTGCATGTTATAAAATATGCATCTTTGGACTTTGGTTAGCTGAAGAACAGCCAAAGTCATCAATTTATTCAAAGCTGTGCTGTCTCAGGTACTGTAACATGATTTACCTCTCTTCCCAGGTCACCACTGGCCATCACCAGTCATGGCCATGACACTGATCGAGGGTGTCGGCGACGAGGTGACGCTGTTCTTTGTGCTGGCGCTGCTGGCGGTGGTCGCCTGCCTCGCCTGGTGGACCACCCGCGTCGCCGACCGGCCGCTCCGCATCCAGACCATCATCGTCGGCCAGCGCGTCATCCACGTGGACGAGAGCGGCGAGCCGACCACGGCAGCGGCGGCGGCGGCGGAGGGGGCCGGCGCCGGGCCGCCGCCGCAGCCGCCCCCGCCGCCGGCCGGGCCCACCGAGCCGGCCGAGCCGAGCTGCGAGGAGGACGAGGACGGAGAGGTGGAGCTGGTCCAGCGCGAGGACCTGGCCGGGGAGGCCGCTGCCGCGGACAGTCCGCACGGTGAGGGTGCTACTGGCGCCGAGGGTAGCGGGGAGGATCGCGTTACCGCGGCGGAAAGCGGAACAGCTTCCCAAGGAGCTGCCGCTGAGGGTGGCACAGAGGCCGTGAATACAGCTGATGACGGTGGATCAGAATCCTCGAATACACCTGCGGCGGCCGAGGACAGGCCGGAGAGTGCTCCTGAGGGCAGTGCGCCGAGTGACCCGGCCTCATCCAACCCCATTCCCGACCCGACGGACGATGTGCGGATGCAGCTGCGGCAGCGACGGCTGGCGTTCATGGCCCGTCAGGCGGCCGGACCGGACACTCGGTCAGAGGAGGCCGCGCGGACAGCAGCCGCGGACACGGAGAGGACAACACCGGACACGGAGAGAACAACAGCGAACACGGCTGAAAGGACCACAGCAGACACGGACAGGACTGCGGCGGATACAGCAGACAGGACTGCTACAGACACGACCGACCGAGCGGCGGAGACGGAGGCGCCGTCGGAAAACTCCCAAACCATCGTGGTGAAGCTGAAGTTTCTGAACGACACCCAACGACTGGTGGAAGGAAGACGCGCTGAACCGCTGGCCGATTTCAAAAGGTCAGTCTCGATGATGGGACCGCAGATTGCAGATGGGGCTCGTATTATCAGTCGAGTTCCAAGCGGCACTTGTCTGCTGCTAGGCATGGTACGACCGATTTTAACGTGTCGGGAAATGAGTTCCTAATTCCTCAGTGTGGCTTCACCCACCCTACCATATGTAAATACGTTTGATTGCGAAAAACGTAGCCCTTTGTAGTTTGTTGCACCCTGTTTGCTGTCTGACCTATCATTGGCTATGTTTCCATGACGCAAGTTAAGCCGATTTTTCAAAATGGATTTCCTCCATCATAACATTTAGGCAGCATTTCAAAATGCAAATATGGGATTAGGTGCTAGCTAAAACCGTATATACGCTCGTTTTTTGCATAAGGTTAATAGTATCCGAGAAAAATGCACGTGAATTTCTCTGAATCGATTTAGACGTGTCTTCATGACACGTCTAAATCGAATTGGAAACGTAGTGATTGCCTCATTGCCTGGTATGACTAAACCCCTGACGTCATATTTTCACCCCGTAGGCGCCACTTCCCCACGGAGACGGCCGCTAACCGGATCGTGCGCCTCATCTTCAACGGTCGCGTGCTGCCCGATCAGGAGACACTGAGCCAGTGCGGCCTGTACCACAACTGTGTGGTGCACTGTCACGTGTCGGCCCACCCGCGGCCGGCGGCCGGCGGGGGCGCGGCTGCCGGCGGCGGCGCGCCGGCTGAGCTGGACATCGGCGTGCTGCTCTACCCGGTGCTGACGTCAGTGGTGACGCTGGTCTGGGGCCTGCGGCTGCGCTACCCGGAGCTGTTCAGCGGCACGGCCGTCCTCCTGCTGGCCGTGCTCACCCTGCTGCTGGCCTGTTTCGCGGCGGCCACCTTCCTACCCCTGGACCGGCTGCCGGGCGGCGCGGCGGCCGCCGGACGGCAGCAGCAGCGGGGACGGTAACCGGGCGCCGAGCGTGCAGCTGGATCGCCCAGGGCGGCGGACATTGGACAGTGCGCGGTAGTTGAGTGAGCAACGCCAAAGTTCTAGAGGTGCGTTGCATTTGTGTTAGGAGAGCTGATAAAGCCGAGCTGAGTCTCCCAAAGGCCTCAGCCATTGACACAATTCGCGGAGCTTATCGGTAAGACGATACACCTTATTGGTAAGGTGATAGGTTATTGGGGAGGAAATAGGCTATCATCTGGAGAATATGTCGGATATGGCTGAACACCGAGTTGGCTGAAACCCAAGGCATTCTTGGAAGCTGATGACCGAAATAGTGGAGCTATTGACTATGACTAGTGGGTGACAATTCTTACGAAGCCTGAGACTCGCAACAGTCCATGCGTTTAGAGAGGTGCAGATCTAGCGGTCTATATCGGCGATACTGTTGTCTGGCTCCAGAGCTTTAGGTCCGTCGCATGACGGACCCATCACCAGATTGCGTTTAGGCACGCGGTATTGCGTCCGGGTTAGGTGAGGGGCAGGGCGGCTGGTTTCGGGCGCTTCCAGCACCACCCACGGTGACTGGCGTCAACCCGAAGACCCGCCGGGGCCGGCAGGCGAGGGGAAAGCCTGCCGATGCCGTCTGTGGGAGCGTGTGTGCCGTTTGGTGTCTGTGATACGTGTTCTGGGACTGTGTGTGCGTGGTCTTGTGTTGCGATTCGGGATCCACCGGGGCAATTCCATTCACTCACTAGCGTTCCCCTTATTCCTTCTTGGTCTTCTAGAAGGCCGAGTTTCCACATAAATCCGTGTTTATTCTCGTAGGCACGTCTTACGAGCGAGGAATGCGAATTGTGAGTCGACTGCTCGCGTTAAGTTATTGTAATAATAATAAACGAAACTACCTATTACGAACGTCGGTATGTCCGTCACAGCTGCGAATTTGTGCTAACAGCAAAATCACAGCACCGGCGTAAGTGTGACGCGTCTAAGTCGAGTGCAGCAGCGCGCGAGGTCGACAAAAATCACAGGAGCGATCACCAATTAGTTACGAGTGCGAACGGACGGACGTCGTGTCCCTCCCCTCTCCCCTCCCTCCCCGTCCCTCACTTTTTCACCCGCTGCGGGACTGGCACGCCCAGTGCGACACACACCTCATCCCGGACCGGGCGCACCGCGTCCACGGCCTCGTTCCAGTCTGTGTCGCTGAGCAGGCTCTGGGCGCGCTCCAGCGCCTCCTCGGAGACGCCCTCCAGCTCTCCGTGCGTCAGCAGCGTCTCGAAGAGGCCTCCGGCGGCGGCGCGTCGGATCCGCGGGAACCGGTGGCACAGCAGCACCATCAGCTGGCCCAGACAGCGGCGCTGCACGGCCGCCGGGAACTGCATCAGCGCGCACAGCAGGTCCACGCCGGCCAGCAGCTTGTGCGGCTCGCCGCAGCGGGCCAGCTCGGCGCGCACCTGGGAGGTCAGCAGGTCACCCAGCTCGGCGTCCGAGAACAGCGGGTCCAGCAGACCTGGCAGAGGGAGAAGGGGGTGGTTACGGCAGAGCCCACCAAAACTGGCGAAATGTGCAGGGGAGGTCACGGGAAGGACGGCAGACCTGTAGGACGGTGTAAGAGGAGGGGTCACGGGAGAGTCGCGGCTATAATTCAGTAAGTGGTGTGGCTCATCCTGTAAATAAGAGGTGATAAGGCGGCTGGAAGGGTCATGAAACTGCGTGATAGCAGTCATTCGCGATGATTACGCAAGTTGATCATCCCATCCGACACTGGTTCCAGACCTCGCCATCCCATCCCGTTCCAACCAACCCCTTCCCTCCGCTATACTTTAGGGCCTTGCGCTATACTGACCGCAGTTGAGCAGCGGCTCCAGTGCGCGGATCACGGACAGGGTGACGCGGTCCTGCCGGCGGTGCCGCTCCATCACGGCCGCCACCTCTCGGACGAACTCGGCTCGCCCCTCGTCCGGCAGGTGTTTGAGGTGCCGCTGCAGCTGCTCACTGGCCTGCTGCACCAGCCGCTCGGTGATGCCTCCGGCGCTGACCAGCAGGCCGAGCAGCACCGCCGGGCGGTACACGGGCAGCGCCAACAGACGCGACAGGCGCGGCAGCGTCTCCCGCTCCGAGCCCCAGTTGATGGAGGCGCACACGGACGCCGGCAGGATCTCCAGCAGGGCGTCCCGGTCGGGCACGCGCGGCACCGGCGGGTCGGCGTGGAGAAGTGCTGAGAGGGCCGCTCCGGCCACTGACCGGGTGCGGTCGATCTTCTCGACAGCCTGCTGACTGAGCCCGGTCATGGTGCGGCGAACCATGTCGTCCGAGAGCAGCTCCGGGCAGGCGCCGGTCACCATCAGAGTGACGCGCTGCGGGACAACGCGGAGAGGGGCGTTAGGGCCGTGGGCACAACGGATCAAGGGGAGCTGATAGTTGATACATTTCATGATGGGGATGTTAAACAGGAGGGTGGGGGCCTTCATATAAGGCTCAATCGCTTACCACAAGCTAGCAAATAACACGCAATGCTTCAGCCAGCACAAAAAGTAAGTTGTACAACGTATCGCTGCTAGACAATTATTTCCGCAATTTGTACTCGATTGCCTATCACCTTTCCAGCACCCCTGTGTGCCTCCCTCCTTCCCTCCCTCCCTCCTCGTTTCCCAGCATACCTGCAGTCCGGAGATGGCCGCCTCTCGGATCCAGGCGCCCACGTCTCCCCGGTTGTCGGACGTGTAGTCCTCCAGGCCGGTCAGCAGACAGTCGTAGATCTCCTCAATGTTGGCGGCGCACACATGACTAGAGCCTGACGGTGAGGATATACACATGCCGTGTCAGGGAGTGAGTCTTGGGAGACCGGGTGACACAGTGCACAGAACAGCGCAATGTAGATGAATAATCGAGGAGTAAAATAACCTGACAAACCGCCAATAACCCCAGTACCCCAGCTCCCCGTCCCCGGCACTGACCGTCGTCGCTGGCGTCGACGCCGACGGTGAGGCAGACGTCGGTGACGGCGCTGATGCCGTCGCGCCGACACTCGGCCCAGAGCCGCGTCTGCGGCGTGGAGGCGCAGCACACCAGCAGGTGCTTCAGCACGCGCTGCAGCTTCCCGGCGAACAGCTTGGCCGGCAGCGAGCCTGAAGGGGAGGACGGACGGCGGGAGGGTACAGTAACAGGACAGCAGCGGCGACAACGGAAACAGTACTAATTACACGTCGTTTGAACTTTGAATCTATGTAAAGGGTAGCGAAATACAGTAACATTGGCCCACGCGACAATCCCAGCAGCTTTTGTCACCGTGGATCTATCCATTCCCACTCCTCCACTCAGCTGCCGTAACCTGATGGCTATTCCTACTACGCCTACTGCGTTACTTACCTACGGCCAGTGCGAACCCGCGCCGGTTATTCTGGCTGTCGCTGTCCACCTCAGCCAGGTACCGGTCGAGCAGTCCGTCCCCGGCGGCCGAGGACGCGGCGTCCCCGTCCGTGACGTCTCCGCCGCCATCGGACGGGCCGGCCGTCACGTCCGACGGCGAGGCCGTGACGTAGGCGCGGGTGAACGCCGGCAGAGCGGCCACGGCGTACCCTCGGACGGCCTCCTCGCGGTGGGTCAGACAGTCGTCCAGCAGCGCCTGCCAGCTGGCTGCGGGGGCAGAGAGCGGGACAATCAGCTGGCTGCGGGGGCAGAGAGCGGGCGGAGTGCAGTCCACTGGTTGTGACGACGCGGCTGCACGGCACACATTACAGCCCAGGCGCTATGAGCATTCACACTCGGCGACTATCGGCAGCTGTGGTAGCTATCAGTAGGCCCACGCCCGTAGCAGTTCGACCGACCAACCAACCAAAGTCCAACAAACCAAATTACCGGCCTTACCAGCAATTCACCGTCCTGAGTTCAACTGCCCAGTGTCCAACCACCGCATACCCGGCCAACCTGTCTACCAACCTTGTTACTGACCGACCTGTTTTTATCAGCGCTATCGGTTCCAACGACCCGTCCAGCCTATCACAGTTCCGAGCCGTCCTCAGTAGTCCGTCCTACGGATTATTAGTACAGGATGACGGATCGAGACGGCTGCCACGGTAGGTACGGATGACGGACCGAGACGGTCGCCGCGGTAGGTACCGGCCGACTGAATACTGGTGGCCACCTGGTCCTGGTGCCGAGCCCACACCAGCACCAGCCGCGTCATGATGACGGCGCTCCTAGATGACTCACCACACTCCAGCCCCCCCCCCCCCCATACACACACACATCCAGAGGATGACGTTCCGACGCTCTATTCACGCAGATAATGAGACCGGACGGGAGTTAGCTAATAGGACGATTGTTTGAACGGTACAGGATGTGCGGATCGCTGATGAGTTACATTAGATGCATTCCATGACGTCGTCCGTTGTGTGGTAGGGATTTATTTGTTTCACTTTTTGTTTTGTTTCACTTTTGTACTTATTTTGTCTTTCTCTGTTGAATATAAATGAGTTGAGTTGAGTTGAGTTGAGTTGAGTTGAGTTGAGGGACTGGCAATGGGCTGTTTGATAACTTTTGTCTCAACTGTCAATATTCGTGATTCACTCTAGCTACAACACACAATGCTAACACCCCGACCTGCGCTGATTCCCTCTAATGTCGACCCGGGGGACAGGTGTGGGTAAACAAAGATGACTCACCGCGGTCACGGAAGGCAGGTCACACGGTCACCGTTTATAGCGGCACCTACGGACGGCACTAAACGGACAGCGGCGGCGAGGTATCGAAAACGGCGAATGTGGAACGCGGTAGCGGAGGGACGAAAAACGCGAATCTCAAACGTAATGCGCGATCTTATCCATGATTTACTTGATATGCGTGATTTTCCAGGAAAGACAATGGCTTGAAGAGACACCGCGAAATTTGTAATGAACAACTTCGAGCAATTTTGCGATAAAATAAGTGATACGGTCGTTACATTCGCAGATTTGGATCAAGGCTATAGAACTCCAGGTAAGGACACCAGCCGTTTGACCTTGAACGCCGCCGGCCGGCCGATGACGTCATTGGAGGCAAGCCGGCTCGGCGGACACACAGGGCGAATGCATAACGGAGGGGCGTTGGAACGTTGCGGGAGCCAGGGAGATATTTTAAAGTGGTTGCATACCACCATTGTTTGTTGATTGATCTACAGACTGCATCCTTTTAAACCTCGATGCATCCTAGGCCTGGATGGTGCGTACATTCGTGGAACGATCACCCCGTCCGACGTCCGTGGTCGAAGCTGTCATAGTATTTAAGACACTAAGACGGGTGCAATAACGGCGATCCGATCCCGTCTCTGGCGAATTTAGAGGGGTCGTAAGGACCCAGGCCGAATATGACCGTCTATTTTTAGGGAAACGGGGTGGGTGAATTGACAACCGATGGCTTAAGAGATGATGAGAAGGGATCCCGTCGTCGATTGTTGTTTGACAGACAACACATGTTGTACTGGGCGTATGACCATCAGAGGTAATGCCTGAACGTAGGCAAGCATAATTGGTCTGTCATATTGTTTAGGAATATAAAATGGTAATGGAGATCATTGAGGATATGATCTCTACATTACGGGAATTCACTAATTACTACGGCCCATAGGGGCACCGCCGGAGCTGTTGTTTTGCCATCGGTCCCAGGCAACTCCAGGGAGCTGCAGTACCCGGCGGCCAAAGCGGTCACCTCGTCGACTCGCAGGTCCTCTGGGATTCCGTGATGCTTTAGTGCTTCACCCACAGAAGCACGGGCATAGCAGTAGGATGTGGGGCTAGGTGTCTGTCCACCTCTTCATTCAAAGAACAACGTGTACAGCGCCTGGTCCCGCCGAAGCTCGGTATCGACCGTGACTTATTCACAACTGGCGGATCCAGGAAGCGGTATTGGACACTGCGGGGGCTTACCCCAAAAAGGTTTCTCGGAATTAATTTAAAAAAACTCGGATTTCGATTCCTTGCCACTACTGTGCGGTGTGATTAACCAACATTTCCGCAGAAAAGTTGTGAAGTTTTCATTTATTCTCGAAAATCGATTTCGGGCGCTGCCCTGGTTGTTGGGGAAGACATTTGCCCCAAATGCCTTCCCCTGGATCCGCCAGTGGCCGTTGCCCCACTCCGAGCTTGACTAAAGACGTCTTCAAAGTTCAAACCTCACCAGAAACCGATGGTAAGGTGAATTTAAATCCAATAACCCATCTCTGTCTGCCCGCCTAAATATACTACACATGGTACAGCACCCGGCCCTGTCGGAGCTTTGAGCCGATCGTGATATTTTCGGCTTTCCCCATCCCAAGCTCGATTAGAAACGTTCTCCTTCCCCACCCGATTGCTGATGTCAATTCAAATTCAATGCCTCATTGTATCGATAGTACATGAACCTCCAGGCTCCACGAATCAAACTATAAAAACAGTTACATTTAAGGCGTACCGGTTTCGTCTATTGACTTCTTCAGCGCCGTATGCATATACGGCGCTGGTATGGTATGGTATACGGCGCTGAAGAAGTCAATAGACGAAACCGGTACGCCTTAAATGTAACTGTTTTTATAGTTTGATTCGTGGAGCCTGGAGGTTCATGTACTATCGATACAATACTTGTCCATCAATGCCTCATCTCTGTCTGCCCGACCATAACCCATTCATTGCACACCGTTCAGCGCCCGGCCCCGCCAGAAGTATCCTAGCGCGCTGAGCACTGAGCAGTTGCCTCCAGCCGCGTCATCGCGAGGCCCCGCGCGGCCCATAAACGAATACATTGCGCGAATAGCCGTGTCGCCCCCCTGATTTGGATCCTAAATGAGCAATCGCGTTGGGAAAGAGCTGTCGTAAAAATCGTTCAAATCACGTGCTTTCAGGCAACAATGGTCCCATCAGCTGACTTCAGTGTCCTAAAAAGAGGACATTCCTTCGCTTTTCACCAATATTCCTATTCGGATACCCTTGTTTTGAGTGCTTGTGCACCCCGACAGTGCGAATATTGTCACACAAATACGCCTTAGCTAAGTAGGAAAAACGCCAGTCATGGAGCGACGATGTGCTTTTAATGCATCAGACCGGTACCAACTACCAAGCACCCCTAAAAACGAAGGAAAGCAGAACCCGCGGTCCATGCGTCGCGGGTAGTCGCAATACTTGATTCACTTTGTAGCGGCATGCCATTCACCATCTCGTGGAGACTCACCCATCACTTTCCTGTTATGGCAGTTTCTGTCCCACCATGTACTGTTTGAAGGCCGCCTGAGGAAGGCTTTTCAAGTAAATGAGTTGGGCCGGGGCGAGATTGGGTCATAGAGGAAAATGTGCTTATTATCCCGAAAACATGAAAATGAAGATTACACCCTATCCGCGCAACTCGGCCACGGTATCCTCCCCCCGTCCCTCACCTATGGTGGGTGTATTTCTGAGCGGCAGCTCTGCCTCGGCCGTAGTTAGCTGTGTGCCCCACTCACCTATGGTGGGTGTATTTCTGAGCGGCAGCTCGGCCTCGGCCGCTGTTAGCAGCGTGTGTCCCCCTCACCTATGGTGGGTGTGTTTCTGAGCGGCAGCTCGGCCTCCGACACTCGGTGTCCCCGTCCCTCACCTATGGTGGGTGTATTTCTGAGCGGCAGCTCGGCCTCCGACGCTGGGTCCCCGTCCCTCACCTATGGTGGGTGTATTTCTGAGCGGCAGCTCGGCCTCCGACGCCTTCCTGATGAGGTGGCAGAGCGCGTGCCGCATCAGCTCCCCGCCCAGGCCGCGCAGCATCTGGCGCCGGCCCAGCTCGTCACACAGGCCGGCAATGAACTGCTGTGTCGCCGAGTCTGTGACAGAAAAATACACAGAGGTGGTGGTGGTGGGAAGACGTACAACAGATTTAATGCAAAAAGGACGACAAACAATAGAAAAAAGAAAAGAGAAGCTGAGAAAAGAAGTAAATGGCTGTTTCTTTAGGAAAAAATAAAACAATCGGAACCCATGAACCACCGACAAGAAAACTAGCAAAAATTGTCACCAAGCCAAATGCCACCTTTTGGATTCAGCTACCGAAAATCTGCCAACACTTTCAACTACTTAACATCCATGATGTATGTGACCATCAGATCAGTCCAGTGATTCCCTTTCCACCCATCTCCCGGCGCTCCGTACCGATGTACTGTGTGGCGTCGTGTCCGTGGCGTCGGGCGTGCTCGGAGAGGGCGTGCACCACCTCCGCTACGGCCAGCACGGCGCCGTGGCGCGCGTTCAGGTCGATACCCAGACAGTGCGGTCGGAGCATGTCCATTACGTAGCCGGCCGTGTAGTCCACCGCGCAAGGCGTAAGGTTGTGCAGCGCCTGCAGGCGCGGAGGGGCGCCGGGTCATCACTCACTCACGGGCTGACAGCGGTGAAGGATGTCAGCCAGCTGGTCAGCTGCACTGCCAGAACTGGCTTAAATAAAAGACCTAAATTTGCATCAAGTCATTCTATGAAGCTTTGGGTTATTCATTACTCCAAAAATCTAAGCAGCAAATTAGCCAAGACCCGATGTCCACAGACACTCAGCAGAAGCTGGGCAGATTGATGACTGACCTTGGCTGTGACCTCCCGAATGGCGCCGTCCCAGTGGTTGATTTTCTTCTCCAGCAGGTGTGATATGAGCGGCTTGGTGTACTCGGGAAACTGGCCCACGAACGTACTGCAATATAGCGCAATCAGAGTAGTAAGCGCCCAAACACTCCTAAATAATGATCGAATTAGTTCACGATGCGCGCTGTTTCAATTAGGAACACTGTAGCTGCCATAATGCCTCAATGAAGGAGACACAAACACAAACACAAACCTGAGCTGTGTGAAGGAGGCGGCCCGGTTACCGACGGCAAAGTAGTCGACCGTGGTGAGTATCTCGATGCCGTGCGGGAAGGTGCCCTGCCGTCCGACGTTCTCCTGAAAGGCCGCCGACGCCGCGCGACGACAGTTCACCTGCGGATATACGGCACGGCGATGTGTTATCAGTGACGTAAGATGTGGTAGGGGACGGACACATGACACAAGGAAACACATGAAACAGAAACGGTGTTCATCACTTCGACCTGAACGCACTGGTGGCTCAGCGTATACTCGATAAAAACACTTAACGATAAATATTCCCCTATACCGACCCGATACAGGAATACAGGACTGATGCGTCTGATAGCGTCTGATAACAAAACAAATGCGTGGCACATCAAAATATGATAATATACAACATAAGCTTCCATTCCCCTCTAACCTAGCTGGTGTCCCCAGAGACTGTTAAATTCCCGGTAACTACCTCTCGGTCGAAGAGCGCCACGCAGAGCAGCGCGGGCGCCACCTGGAGCGCGTACTGCCGGAAGTGGTCGGGCTGATAGGCGCGCGCGAACGCCCAGCACACGTAGCAGGCGGCGTCTCGGACAGCGGCGCCCACCGAGTAGTTACCCTGGAGCTCGTCATAGACGAGCGCGCGCAGCAGGACGGGTATCACCTCCGGCAGTCGGGAGAGGGTGAGCAGGCCGCGCCGACCTGGCCGAGAGAGGGAGGGGAGGTCAGACAAGGAGAATGGAAGAGGGAGGAGAGGGAGAGAAGAAAGGAAACGGATAGACAGAGACAGCTGGGCCCTTGATTCGACCAGGGAAGAAGAGACTAGCCGTTCGTGAATGGAGGTGATATAGAAAGGAAGAGACATAAAGAAGAAGAAAATGCAGTGGATAGAAATATACATTACACACAATATACGTAGGCACATTTGAAATCCGGTCAGCCTGGCCCCTGCAACCGTCGCTGAGATAGCAAGTCGGACACTGGCCCACCGTTATTCACTTCGAACATCCGAACCGACGACCGACGACCGGTGACCTACCGAGCTCGGCGAGCGCCAGACAGCCGCCGTGCCAGGCCGGCATGTTGTCCCGCAGCGTAAAGATGTCCATCAGGCTGTCCAGCACCTCGTCCGCCAGCGCCTTCGGCAGCCGGTTGGTGATGCGGCCCACGCCTTTCGCCGCAGACCATCTGCGAGGGACGAGACAAATGAAAACAACGTAGCAAACAAAAAACCCAGAAAACCACGGAGAATAAAAAATGAACAATATGGTAGCGTTGCAAAGCTGTTGCGATGCATCCCCTTCCCGCAGCGACTGCGCCAGCCGGCCCTCACCTGACCACGGTGTCCTTATCCCTCAGCGCCTGCAGCACCGCCTCCAGCACCTCGTCAATCTCCTCCGGCACGTCATAGCTCTCGTCCTCCTGGCCCACACCACCACCGCCGTCGGGCGCCGAGCCGTCCCCGGCGGGGGTGCCCTGCAGCAGACCAGCGGCCAGGGACCGCTGGCCGCGCTCGTACCGCCAGGCGGCCACTCGGGTCGGCAGAAATGTCAGACCTGGAGACGGGAGACAGAGTTATTTGGAGAGTCAGATCGGCTGAGAGCCTGAGAGACGTCATTGGTAATTCATTCAGATCGGTACTTATGCTGACTTCCGTACAAAGACTCTTCAGTGACACAAACAAACCAAAGCACAAATAAATGAACGGTCCTTACCCCGGCCCTAAATCACGACATGAATTTAATCTACCACCGAATACACAATAGCTACCGTCTTAATTCCCTTACATCCATCTCAAATTCTCCTTAAAGTCAAACTTAAAACATTATCCACTCCATCCTCCTTCCACGCCCACAGCTCTACCTTCTGAACCAAGTCACCACTCACCGACGCGCTGGACGGATTTGAGCGCCAGTTTGCGGATCTGCGTGTTGGCGTGTTCGAGTCGACCGGAGGCGAGCAGTCGGCGCAGCACACCGGGCGCCAGGGGCAGCAGGTCGGCCCTCTTACCGTGCTTGAACACCGCCGCCAGACAGCCGAGGGCGCCCAGCAGCGACGGCAGCCGCGCGTCGTCCGACTCACATGTCTGAGGGGTGGCGGTGGAGGGGGGGGGGGGTGCTATGCAGACAAGATTTTCCGACGTAGCAGACAAAGCACGAGCTAAATAAAGACCAACACCAAACTATTTCATCCGGAATTCCGTTAGCACGGCCGTTCACTTCTGATTAGGGTACAGTGTGACGATCGATGCTTTTGATACATCTGAACACTAACTGAGAACAGCTGATCAGCTGCTCTTCACATACTCAATACACACATGATACGAGAAATGATACATGCTACACTCATACACCTTGGCTCACCTTCAGTGTCCAGTCGATCAGCTCGGGCAGGAAGCGCTGCACGTTGTCGGGCCGGGTGACGAAGCGGGCGGCCACCAGTCCGGCCACCTCGCGACACTTGTCCGTGGCGTGCAGGTACACCTCGGTGACGCGCATTATCCGCTGGGCGATGGGCTCCCGCTGGCCGTCGTCAAACGACGTCATGTTGAAGGGGATGATGACCAGGATGGCCAGCCATAGCAGCAGCATGTAGCGCGTGGCCCAGCAGTCGGTGTCCTCCGGATTCTGACGCTCCAGGCACTGCAGCACACGCTCCATGTCGTCCACCTGGCGGCCGGCACCCGAACTAGTCAGAGAGACGAGCACAGGCAGCACGGCCGGGCACGAGCACGCCCGTGGCCGTTTGAGCGGGATGGTCAAAGTAATATAGGATCCCCCAAAAATAATGGAGTGGCCTTATTATCCCGTACACAGAGCCAAAAGTTACACTAAAATGGGACCTTGACTACAGCGATTGGCAGCAGTGCTGGAAATGCGGCCGCTTTCTGGTCCCGGCGTTTTATTCTTCGGGCGGGTTAATCCCGTCCAGCGTTTAGCCTTTCGGGACCCACTCAGTCTCGTGGCTGTTTTCGCCGCTCGCCGCAGTCGAGATGCAAAGTTAATAGTCACACGAAGCTTATTTAGGGCCCGCCAACAAACCAGCTTAGTCTGGAGTTACTGTTAAATGTATGCATATAGCTGAAAGAAAAGGGTTTTGTAGAATCGATTTATTTCGAAGTCGCATATTCAGATGCCCCAAATAAACTTCGTGTGACTATCAACTTTGTATCTCGAATGGGCCGAGCCGCAAAAACAGCCGCGAGTCTGAGAGGGTCCCGAAAGGCTAAGCGCTAGACGGGGCTAACCCACCCGGAGAATAAAACGCCGGGACCAGAAAGCGGCCTCATTTTCAGCACTGATTGGCAGCGTAATTGGTAGGTAGTTACAGAAATTATCTAGTCGCACATCCATGCGACTTCTGATGAGTCACGTGTAGCATGATATATGCGACTCCTGACCCAAGCTTCTGAACAGGATGTTGGTGTGAGCAGTCTAAGCTAGGAGGAGTTGGTGGGTGAGACCATATTTATCAGACTATATGCTCAGTAAATTCTAGCGCCTAAATACCTCTGACAGCCTGTACTTCTCTGATCTGGAAGTGGAGGTCAGTGTCAGCATAACAATCTCGGCTCAGCCAAATGTCTTACCTCATGCGGCATGTGCCGAACCATGGATTTAGGGCCGCGCAGTTTGACGATCATCACCATGTACTTGAACGTCACATGGACCAGGTTCTCATGTGCTTGGAAATTATCTAGGTGGGCAAACAGTGCAGCCAGCAGTGACTCCAGATCCTTGTCAAGCAGGTGAGGCTGCTCCTGATAGTAGTCAAGAATTGTAGTGAAGCGCTGAAGGCGCGCCTCCACAAGGCCGGCATCTGTGTGAATCTCGGGCAGCTCGGCAATCAGTGAACGCACCTCCGGCAGGTCTTCAAACCGCTCCAAGGCACAGCCCAAACCGATGTTTTCCATGTCATCCTCCATTGGTGTGACAGCAGCCTTTGTCATAATCTGTCAGCATATGAAAAAGACATCTAATGGCTAATGCATCCATTTTTTGTGGTGAAATTGACATTGCTGTGTCAATGTCCCTCAAGTGGGCATTGATATGATACCCTACAGTTAGTCCCAATCAAAAAGGGGGTAATTATTAGACTTTCGAGATAAGAGAGCAGAGACAGCCATCAACAAAAAGCCATTTGGGTGATCTTGACATATTATATTGATATTGTGTACATTTTATGCAAGATAAACAAAACACTGATTTAGCATGCACAAGTGTGACGCCTCTGCTTTGCTACTAACCTTAAATGGCTTAAAATTAAATGGCTTTAAATGGCTTTAAATGGCTTAAAATTGTTAAAAACCATAGCTCATCACACACATTGACATACTCACTCGTGGTTAATAGATGCCACTGAAGATCACCTTGCACCTGTCAGGCAAAATATGACAAATCGGCAGTAATTATTCACAAATTGCAGTGCAAAACTAGTGCCTTGTTGCCCTTCTCCAAGGTATATCCCTTCTCCGACACATGCCCCGAGACACGCCCGTCCCCAAGGCCGTACCCCCGTCCCCAAAGAATGCTTGAGCTTTGTTCGTAACAGCTGCGCAGGGTATGTCGAATCTTCGCTTGTCTGATTCCTCTTTTAACTTATTAATGACGTCAAATTCAAATAAACCTCTATTTTAGGACACCAAAAGCATTTATTACAGTGAAAAATTAAATCTCAAAAATTTTTGAATTGTTCAAATACTAAAACAAATTTCTTTGAAATAAACAGCATACCAAGAGTCAAAATAGAAATTAAAAGTAATATATTTTAAAAAGAGAGTCATTATTTTTCATTCATTGTTGTAGTGGTTGCCATGGTTACTACTCATGAAGCACAAGTGTGCGGGCACAACACGTGATTATTTTATGCTTTTTACGTTAGGTAGGGTCTTGCGTTTTACGATTTTTACTACGGGGCAGTAAAGTGAGTTTTTTGCTGTGACTCAGACTGCTGTTTTATTTTGTCAGCAAGTGCTTGACGTTTCACTTTCATCTTTTCATTTTACCGAGGTAATTATGATGATATTTTCAATAAAAATTGATTTTGCTAGGCATAGAAAAAGGAAACAAGTATTTAAATTTTGCATACCCACCAATCTTCCCTTCATTTAAAAGTATTTCCGTGACAATAGCATTTGATTTGCGTTGTTTATTAATTTCATGCCAAACTATAAGTATTTCCTGCTTCTCAGCAGGATAGATATCATGAGTTTTGGGAGGGGACTTTGATGTCAGTTGGCGATCTGTTGCAGGAATCAGGATTGCAAGCCTGAGTGATGGCAGAGACCAAGGCAGAGACTCTCGATGAACTTTCTGAGAAGCTCAGGTCTCAGCTTTTGCTAATTGATGGCAAGCCGAGCGACAAGCTGGCTCGCCGTCGGACACTGGAAGCTCTGCTGAAGGTGGTGGAGGCTGCACCCGTACCCACTGAGGCTGGTAATGCTCCCAGTGACAGCCCGGCCCCAGAGCCTGCCCTGCCCATCACTGAGGTGGTTCAGTGTCTGTCGGACCCGTCGGAGCGGTGCAGGGAGCTGGCAGTGTCCGTGCTGTCGGCCTGGCTGGCGCGGCTGACCGACCGGCGCCCGCTGTGGCCGCCGCTGGTGGCCGCGCTCCGGCAGAGACTGGCAGCGCCGCAGCCGCAGCCGGCTGAGCCGTCGGAGGAGGTGCGTCTGCAGCTGGTGCGGCTCGCCGGGCAGCTGGTGGACTCGGACGGCGCGCAGCTGGCGCCCTACCTGGACCACCTGGTGGCTATATTGGCCGTGGCGCTGGCCGACCCCAGCCCCGACCTCAAGACGGCCGCGTGCCAGGCCACCGGCCGGCTGGCGCGCAGTCTGCCGCGCCACTTTCACCTGCAGAGCGCCTCCCTGGTGACGCCGCTGCTGCGTAATCTGGCGCACCAGCGGTGGCGCGTCCGCGAGCCCTGCGTGCGAGCACTCGGTGCGTAGGCGTGGCGGGAAGCGGGAGCGGGTGGTAGGGAGGCGGTATCGGAACATGGCGAGAGGGGCCGCGGCGAATATCGGAACTGGCGGGAGAGACCCGTCACTGCGTGCTGATCTTGCACTGTCTCAGCTTTGTCGCTGTTGGACGTTAAACATCTCAGTTGGCTCGGTAACGCTGGCTTCATAACTTATGCATAAATAACTCGTGTATGAATCTACACAAATTATGACATGACGTTCATGAATTTTATCCTCCGAATTTGCGAGAAGGGATCGCCTAGATGCCTAACTTTTTAACTTGCTCGCTGAAAATGTTTTACGAGTTATGCAATTTAGCGATGGTATCAAGTCACGCATTGTGCTCCCCTTCCCGCTCGTGCAGGTGACGTGGTGCAGTTTGGTGACAACTCGACCGTTCGTGATGCCGTCTCTCACATGGCCCAGCGGATGTTCGACCAGGTGCCGCAGGTCAGTCATGGTGCAGTAACCGGGAGACATTTATCTCAGTTTAATCAATATCAGAGACTGAATCCTTAGACCAATAAGTGTGTATGGCTGATGCAACTGACGGCGTCTGTTATCTGTGCGAGCAATGACTGACTGTGTATTATTCTGTCTGTATGACAGGTACGAGTGTTGACGTCATTTCTGTGTGTGACAGGTGCGACTTGCGGTGACCGAGGTGGCCGGCCGCTGGCTCGTTGAACTGCCCGATCGGTACTCGTTCTTCGCCAAAATCCTGCCACTTCTGCTGACCAGGTCAGTCATCGTTGTTTACTCGTCCTGACATGACTTCTGGGCTTTGCAACCAGTTTTGTAGTTATGGAGCAAGCAGGATGAAGTATACTTTTACGGCTCTTGATTTAATCAAAAGATGCCATTAATTTAGTGTAGGTATTCGTGTATAGGCTGGTTAACAGTTCTGTCTAATTTTGTCGCGAAACGTGAATGTTAGCCCCTTCGCATTTCGTAACTTTATCTTTTGGATAAGAATAAGCTCGAAATGGCTGTCAAATATCACATCTACATGCTTTGACTAGGTCAAACTAAACTACCAAATCAAACTTGCTTTGAATAAAATATCAATAAATGTAAGAACCTACATAAAAATGAATGCAAATGAACAAAGCAAGCTACACCGTTCGTATTTTTTTTTTTTTTTTTAGCTAGGTGTTTTCAATGCTTGACGTCAAACAGTAGTCATCGCAGGGTGTGCCTTAGCTAGGTGTTAGCTTTACCCACGGCAAATATAGGCCCCAAAAGCCTGTGCTATGCGGAGCACCGCCCATGACAGCGGTATCTGATCGCGCTTTTCATTGGTCGCCCGTCGCTGGCCAAAACCATCGATGAAGCAAACAGTGTGTGGACCAGCCTCATTGTCTTGTATCGCCGCCGGCCCGGTGGTGCGGGGTTCGGGAATGTGCCGTGGGAGTCGGCCGACGCAGCTCCGGGCACCAGGACGTGCTCAGGCTCGGTCTCCGTCCACTCTGACACACAGGCTCTGAACACACATCTGTTCCGTTATCTCGTCCGTCCGTCCGTCCGTCCGTCCGTCACGATGTCGCGGGTCACCGTGCGCCGTGTCCGCTCGGCCAGCGGCGGTGCTCCGTCCGGCACCGAGCGCGGCTCCGGGCGTCCGTCGCTGCTGACGCGGCTGCTGCAGCTCAGCGGGCACGCGTCTCCGCCCGGCTGGCCGTGGCTGATCTACTCGCTCGTCCTCTACCTGGTGCTGACGGCCACTGCGGCCCTGTCCGTGCTGGAGAAGGTGTTGCACGGGTTCGCACTGCGCCAGAAGGGCAGGCGGCCGTTCGCTGTGGCGTTCGAGACGTCTCTGTTCGGTGCGCCGCACGCCCTGATGTGGCTCAGTCTGACGGCCACGCTGTGCTGCAGCCGACGCCGGCTCTGGGCCGTGCTGCAGGAGGCGCGTCGACTGCTGGCTGACGCGGCCGTGTTCCCCAGTCACGGCACCAGCGCGCGCCGCGTGCGGTACCAGGAGACCGCGCTGGCCGCCGCCGTCCTGATGCTGGCTATCCCCTCCTTGATGGCGTTCGGTGCGCAGATGAGTCTTTTTCAAGCGTGTTCGTTCTCCACGAATAGATGTCTCTACAAGCTGCCGGTGATTTTCGCAGTAGTGATGTTTTTCATCACTTTCTTTGTGATTCCGATCAAGCTGACACTGCTGGGATGCCTGTTGTCCGGTGGATACCGCACGGTCAACGCTGAACTGAAGTCCATGGCTAACGGCGAGCGCCTGGTGGACGGGATCGCGCTACGACACCTGCGCCTGTACTACCGTCGGCTGAGTCGCTGCTTCGCCGACGGTGTGGGCGCCATGAACGCCGAGCTGTCGCTGTCCATGTTCACCGGGACCGTCTGCCAGATCATGTTCTACCTCTTCCTGATGGCCTGCCTCAACGACGGCGAGCTGATGAAGCAGCTGCCGGTCGTCAGTGTCATGCTCGTGACGACGCTGATGACCCTGCTGCCGCCCTGTCTGGTGGGACAGCGCCTGCTGGACCGCACCTCCGTCACCCGCGACCTGCTCCTGGAGCTGGACTCGCGCGAGCCGGACGTCGTCCACGAGGTGGCCCAGTTCTCCGGCACCGTGCGCCGCGACCTGGACAAGACGGCCCACCTGAGCTTCTACCGGCTGGAGCTGTCCACCGTGCTCTCCATCACCTCCACCATCCTCACCTACGTGATCGTGCTGGTGCAGTTCTACGTGACGGAGCAGGGCCTGCTCGACCCGCCCGGCCCCCTACCGGAGCTCCGTAACGCCACTCGCCAGCTCGACGGCTGAGGGTGGCTGATCAGTCGTGTCGCCGGGCTCGAGCACCCCGAGCACTTCTTCTTATACGTGTTGACGCAGTTTAAGAATCGTAAACAAGAGTCATAAACCTCTCCTACAATGTGTTTTGTTGAGTCGTTTATGTGAAATACACATACGGGGTAAAGTGGAACTGTTTCAAAGCTTTCTGTTGCATTTGAATAATACACTTAACCGCAGCCTCTCGTGTTTCTCTGCAATCTGCATGCAGGTTCATGTCAATAATTTGAACTAAGAATTGCTGACTAGGCTGAGCATTTATCAAGCATCTAAATTTAGGTTCTAGTCGATATTGACGCCGCGTTACGGACAATTTACTTACTTGTTACTCACGAGTCACGTAATCGGCAGTTGAGTCCGGAGCGAGCATCTGCCAAGCCCGTCAAGGGGTCTGCATAGAGCGGCATAATGTTTTGCAATAGGCGGTATCATGTATGCCGGATAAAGGCGTTACGTTTGACGCTTTGAGGACCCGCTGGTGTCTGTTAATCATTTATTTATCAAGGCATAAGTTTGGCTCTCCCGAGCCTTGTTTTTGTTTGGCAGTGTGCCTTGATCACTGCCCTCCCCGTCAGTTTGCTCCTAGCCTTTGTTTATTTAAGACCCTGCCAGCGTATACCTATCTGTTTTGATTCATCCACAAGCTGTAAACATGGTTTTGCCTCATCATCGTTTTGGCACCCGAGTCCCTTAAGCCTTACCATTGTGATAGTGGCAGTGTCTTTCCCACCCTGCGAACGGGCTCCACGGCACGTCCCGGTGTGTTGGGACCCCTCGCTCCAGACGCTGACTCAGACTGCCATGATCCCGTCACGGGGCGGTAGGGGGGACGGTCACGGGTCGGTCGCGACCGGCGCTGCGCCGTTTTTCTGGCCCCGACCGGCCGGCCGGACGCCGACCGTCCGGTGCTCTATCGGGCCTCGTGCCAGCCAATCCTGCCGGTCTGCGGGCGGCGCCGCGCTGTGGCGCAGTCAGCCGCCGGCCGCGGCTCGGTGTCGGTAGTCGGGCTGTGTAAGTGCGGTCGTGCTCGGCGCCCACTGGGAGTGAGAGATCCGCCCGCCGCCGGTATGGCGCTGTTCTGGCCTCGCTGGCTGACGGCGCTTCTGGTCGGGATAGCGGCGGCAGCGGCCGGCCCGACACCGCTCGAGTGTCCGCTGCCGGACGGCCCCGGCTCGGCGTCCCCGGCCGTGTGCGCCCGGTACACCGCCTGCGTGTGGACCGGGACCAGCTGCCGACTGACGGACCGGGTCGGCTACCGCGTCCAGAAGACGGCGGGCAACAGAGGGCCCACCCGCCACCTGCGGCTCACCAAACTCACCGATGCTACACTGTTCGGTGGTGATGTTCAGGAGCTCGCACTGACCGTCACGAGACACGATCGACAGAGGATGAGACTCACGGTGAGTTGGATAACTCAGGTCATGAGTTGCACGTTGTGCTTATGAGTTTGCACTAAACATTTTCATTGCATTGAAATGAGAGAAAACCATTGCAGAATGAGAATGTGAGTATTTTTCTCTTCAATTCACCAAGCTCAGATGGCAAGTGGATGTCAAAATCGCTGCATTTCTACTTTCGAGCTCCTACTTGACCTCTTATTAAAACTTATGTCAACGATTTTAGGACTTATACCGAAATCCGTTTTTCACCAAGCCGTCCTGTTTCAGTTCCGCGACTCGGCGCGGCCGCGGTACGAGGTACCGCTGGCTCTGGACCTGCCCTCACCTGGCGTGCGGGCTCCACGACGAACGGAGTACGGCATCCATCTACCCGGCCAGCGCTCCCAGGAGCCGTTCTCAGTGGGCGTCTCTCACGCCGGTCGGCACGCGCTGCGAGTGCTACCCCAGCTGACGTACAGCGATCAGTTTGTCGAGGTGACTCTGCAGCTCGCCGCCCAGGATGTATACGGCATGGGAGAGAACAACCACGACAGTTTCCGGCACGATCTAGATGCCGCGATCACGTGGCCCATCTTCGCTCGAGACCACCCGCCAGAGAGTGCCCGCGAAAACCTGTACGGTGCACATCCGTTCTTCGCTGCCATCGAGGACGACTCGGGGCGCAGTTTTGGGGTGTTGTTCCTCAGCAGTAACGCCATGGAGTACAAGGTGTTCCGTCTGAACGGCACGGCTGCGGTGACGTTCCGAACCGTCGGCGGCATTCTCGACATGTGCCTGTTCTTCGGCCGCTCGCCGCTGGAGGTGCTGCGTCAGTACCACCTGACCATCGGCCGGCCGGCGCTGCCCTCGTACTGGGCGCTCGGCTTCCAGCTGTCTCGGTTCGGATACCGCGGGACCGACGACATCCGGCGGATCCACGCGCGGAACCGCGCCGCTGGTATACCCCAGGACGTCCAGTACTCGGACATCGACTATATGGACACCCGGCGCGACTTCACCGTGCAGCCAAAGCAGTTCGGGGACCTGGCGAAGCTGGTCGGGGAGCTGCGGGGTGAGGGTGTCCACCTGGCGCTGATCTACGACCCCGCGCTGGCCATTGACTTTGGCAGCTACCCGCCCGTGGACCGCGGCGTGGCGGCAGACGTGTTCGTGCGGTGGTGCAACAGTAGTCTGGTGCCACCAGACCAGTGTGTCGGCTGCCGCGACTATGTGGTCGGCTACGTGTGGCCGCAGAACAAGACCCTGTTCCCGGACTTTTTCCAGAGCGCGACGGTCAGCTGGTGGACGGATGAGATGCGGCGGTTTTCAGAGATGGCCGGTGGACCCGACGGCTTCTGGATCGACATGAATGAACCGTCGAACTTTGGCACGAATATGGATAAACCCTTCAACTGGCCTAACAACCTTCCACCGTGGAGTCTAAAATGTCCGCAGAATAATATCGATAGCCCGCCTTATCCCACTATGTATGTGAGAGATCCTGACAACGAAAGCAAGCGCCTGTCGGATAAAACTATCTGCATGTCAACTAAGCACATCAACGATGTCTTTCCTGCTCCGTTTACTAGACCTGCATACCGTCACCCAGGATCTAGTGAACGAAGGCACCGAGGACACCGCGCCTGGAGGAAGCATTCCCTTGCCAACCAGCCACCGCAGGATCGTCAGGAGCTCCTCCACTACGACACGCACAACCTGTACGGCTGGTCGGAGACGCACGCCACGCGCCGGGCGATGGACGTCGTGCTGGGCGGCCGCCGCGGTCTGCTCGTCGGCCGGTCCACCTTCCCGGGCGCCGGACGGTGGGCGTCGCACTGGTTCGGCGACAACACGGCGCGCTGGAACGACATGCACCGCTCCGTGGTGCGCATGTTCGAGTTCGGCATGTTCGGCATCCCACACGTCGGTGCGGATATCTGCGGCTTCAACGGCAACACCACCGAGAACCTCTGCCTCCGCTGGATGCAGCTGGGAGCGTTCTACCCGTTCTGTCGCAACCATAACACTGACGACGGGATCGAACAGGACCCGGCCGCCTGGCCGTCGGTAGCAGCTGCCTCTCGTGACGCCCTCGGTCTGCGGTACCGCCTACTGCCGTACCTGTACACCCTGATGTACCGCGCTGCTGCGTTCGGCGCCACAGTGGTTCGGCCTCTGGCCTTCGAGTTCCCAACTCATCCGGAGCTGCGCGGAGTCGACACTCAGTTCCTCTGGGGCAGTGGTGTGATGGTGGCTCCGATTCTCTCGGAGCAGAGCCAGACGCGAGTCCAGGTCACCTTCCCTCCCGGAGACTGGTTTGACCTGCGGAACGGCTCCTTGGCACACTCGTCTAACGTCACGACTGCAGTGACCTACTATGTGCCGCTCTCGCAGATGATCCCGGTGTTCGCTCGAGGCGGCGCCGCGCTGCCGATGCAGCCAAACGCCTCCACCACTGCGGAGAGTCGCCGCGGCGCCTTCTGGCTGGGCGTGTTCGGCCGGCGCGCGCGCGGAGAGCTCTACTGGGACGATGGCGAGTCGAGCGACTCCCTGGACAGCGGCCACTTCTACCACTGCTTCTTCCACTTCTCCGGCGGCGTGCTGAAGACGCTGGTGGACAGCGCGCAGACGCAGTGGATGGAGACGCCGCTGCTGCAGCGGATCATGTTCCATGGCGTGCCGAAGCCGGCCTCGGTGACTGCCGACGGTACGACCGTGCCCGCGGCACAGATTCGCTATGAGAGCGGGGTGCTCACTGTCACTGTGCAACTGCACATGGGCAAAGACCATGTGGTACAGCTGTATCCGGGCAAGGAGTCCGTGCCGTAATCCAATTGGGCTGATTGAAGCTGTGAAACTTAAATGTTAATTTTGTGGGTCTGGCATCAGTAACAATTGACTAACCGGTGACCGAACATAATTACATGCATCAGCTCGTCATGCGGAATGCGAGCGAAAATGTATTGTATCACTACTCGCCGCAAGAGATAAGACGTTGTTCTGTCCGTTTACGCACAGGTATGGAACGTTGCTATGCTTTTTCCCTGGTGTTTTACGAGAAACGTTATCCATGCTGATTGCTCTGCCTCTGTCATATAACTGTCCCGTATAGCGAGATTGCTACTGGCGAAACTAGAACAAGGGTTTCTCAATAAACGTATTGCAAACGGTACCCATTGTCTTTCTCATATTCCAGTCGTCTTGCTTTTATTCTGACGGTGCACCTGCTTGCTTGTCACAGAAATTGATCAGGTTGTCCCCGGGACACGTTCACTCACAGTGCCAGGTACTGTTCTTCGGACCTCGTCGCCCTTTTCGTTGTTGAGCGACGAGTAAAAAGAGAGAAATGAATCTGGCAGAAAGTTAAAGTGATCTGCATCCTTCTTTCAGTGTGTTACTTTTTATTCCTTAGTTTTAGACGAAATGTTCCAAGGGGTTAAATGGAAATATGCCACGCTTGATATTGATTCGATGGAGCAGCCGATGGTTCTCCGCAGCAAATTGTTTCCCCGAATCCCTCGAATGATATTGCACCCATTCATCATAAAATGACAGGTGTCTCCCATTCCATTATCGTATAGATATTTTCCCTATCGGCTGTGAATTTGATCAGTTTCTGCGATACCATTGCCGCTCTAGACCTCGCGACTGCCGATGCTCTCGGTGATGGATAAGGCATGGGCCATGGGTCACAATGATCATAATGAACAGCTTCAAGATCGTACGAATTTCATCATGGTGCATGGAAATATGTGACTCGATGTTGGTGTGCCTTTATTCCGGTCGCCTAGGCGCGGAACGCAAACTTCAGGTCTACCTTTGCAAAGGCTTGTTTTACGTCATGTGCGTCTTTTGGGCCAGAGTGCAAATACGTTCCCAAAAGGCGTTCTCTACTCCAATAGGGTGGTACGGCAAGTCTGAAGCATCTTGACAAACCATCTATGCATCAATTGATCCCACGTATTTGTCAATGTTGACGGCCTGCGTCGATCAACGTCGACAATGGCCCAGTACCTATGGCAAGTAGAATAGAACACTTGTTGACGTTATTGACGTTTGCCCGAAGTTTGAAGAGCGCGGTCTGAAAGTTTTGAAGGTTGAAAGAAAGCTTTCGAAGATCGGTGGTTTGCTAGCACAAAAACTCGGCCTGCCGACAGATCGCTGAATTGATGAGCAGAGAGGGCGGGGCCATTGTCTGGTACCATTTGGGGTTATGAATGGGTACTAATTAAAGTCGTTTTTAATGTCACTTCGTAAGGATATAGGGCGAGGCCAAAGAGACGGATCAGTATTATTGTATCACCATTTTTCTCTTCATTCCTGAGGTTAGCGATCGTGCTTGGTAATGTGTTGTAGGGCTCTGAGCTTGTGTGTGGGACGACTGCATACCAAAAGATGTTAGTACATTTACGAACCTTTACCTGACCTTAGCAATGGCAGTTTATTCCGTATAAGCTGCACGACTTATGCTATCAACGTGTTCACCAGGTGCCCAAGACTGGCTTCCTCAGCTGCACCGCCGTCTCCCCATTACGCTCACCACTCCCTCCCCTCGCATGCACTCCGTGTGTTATCGGTCGCCCACACACACCCGCTTACTGTTCCAGCCTGCGGGACGGCGCCGCCTCCGTCAGTGAGCGAGCCGAACAGCTGTGGGAGGAGGCCGGCCGGCAGTACCTCGCCGAGAACGAGGAGGAGAACCGGCAGCTCATCAACTACCCGGCGCCGCCCCCCGACGGCTACCCGGCTCAGTGTAAGTATCCTCCCCTCGACGGATACCCGTCTCAGTGTCAGTATCCTCCCTCTGACGGCTACCCGGCTCAGTGTCAGTATCCCGACGGATACCCGGCTCAGTGTCAGTATCCTCCCTCTGACGGATACCCGGCTCAGTGTCAGTATCCTCCCTCTGACGGCTACCCGTCTCAGTGTCAGTATCCTCCCTCTGACGGCTACCCGGCTCAGTGTCAGTATCCTCCCTCTGACGGCTACCCGGCTCAGTGTCAGTATCCTCCCTCTGACGGCTACCCGTCTCAGTGTCAGTATCCCGACCGCTACCCGGCTCAGTGTCAGTATCCTCCCTCTGACGGCTACCCGGCTCAGTGTCAGTATCCTCCCTCTGACGGCTACCCGGCTCAGTGTCAGTATCCTCCCTCTGACGGCTACCCGTCTCAGTGTCAGTATCCTCCCTCTGACGGATACCCGGCTCAGTGTCAGTATCCTCCCTCTAACGGCTACCCGGCTCAGTGTCAGTATCCTCCCTCTGACGGCTACCCGGCTCAGTGTCAGTATCCTCCCTCTGACGGCTACCCGGCTCAGTGTCAGTATCCTCCCTCTGACGGCTACCCGGCTCAGTGTCAGTAGTACCAACGGCTATCCGCCTCAGTGTCAGTATGATTACTTTCGATTTCACATGATTAGTAATGGTTACTCGTTTTTTTCTTATACCCGTCGCTGCCTATGTTTAGCGCCCGGCGCCTGTATCCCTCCGTCCTCCCTGACGTTTCCCCTCCCCCCACTCACAGACTCTCGGCCGCCGCTGGGCTGTCGGCTGCTGGCCCAGCGCTGTTTCTGCACCCTGCTGCCGGGCGCGCTGGCCGACCTCACCGACTGGGTGGCGCCCACCCGATTGAAGGTGGCCCAGCTGCTACACGTGCTGGTACTGCACCAGGAGACGGCCGTCACCCAGCACCTGCAGAAGCTGGTGCCGCCGCTGACGGCAGCGCTGGGGGATGATGAACAGGAGGTGGTGCACTGGGTGAGTGGTGGGAACGGGAGGGGAGAGAATGTTGTGTGATGGGTGTTAGAAGGGAGGGGAGAGAGGTAAGGATAGGGGCAGAGGTCAGTCAGATGTGATAGACATTAGACTGGGCTAGTGCTACACGGCAGGAGGGAAAGTTCCAGTAGTGGACGGGGACGATGGTTTGATGGGCCATTCTCGGATTGGGTGAGCGGCGATATATTGGAGAATCGCATGCAAGCTTCCTTACCGAACTATTTGACCTTCCCATTCCCCGGCAGTTTTCACTTTGAGCCGGTCTGACGGCACCTTGTCACAGGTGACTAGGACGGCAGAGCTACTCGGCTGTTTCGTCCCGGACTCGGCGCTCACTGAGGTGGTCCTCAAACCCATCACCGGCGAGGGTGAGTGAACGAGACAATGTAGAGTACTGCCGAGGGGCTGCGGTGGTCTTCTGAGACAGAACATATACTAAGCAGGCAGCCTCAGGCAAGGCCGGTTGTCTGGCTCACTAAGTGTTAACGATATACAGTTGAAACGATGATGGCCTACATGTGATGAGCTATCACGTTTTCCGTTCCGACAGCATCTCCGCTTCGTTACGAAGCCTACCAGTCAGTTGTCATGATCGCGGGACGTAGGTTATGTTTCCCGATCGGTTTCCAATATAATTCTCTGTTCTACTAAACCCCTTTCAACCCCTTCCCCAGGCGCGTCCACGGGTCGCCAGCTGCTCCTCCTGGCCGCCTGTCTGCGCGGCCGACCTCAGCGCCACCTGGTGGCCGAACAGGTGGCCGAGACCGTCAGCGCACGAGACGTCTGTCAGTCACACGAGGTGAGTGGTGTGGTCACAGACGGCCTGTCGAAAAGTGAGCATAAAACTAACAGACCGTGATTGCTGCTAGCCTCAGAATATTCATCCCTTATCGGTTAGCCTTGCTGGACAGTGAGCAACATTCTTGAGACAGTGCAGTCTCGTCGTCAATGCTCGTTAGCGCAGTATCTTGTTTTAGGGAGAGCCCTGTCTGTGCCCTGACCGTGCCTTGTCCGTACCTTGCCATACCAGCTAGAAAGTCTCCCACTGGGTGACTGACACGGACTCTCATCACCAGCCGGAGCGTCAGCGGGGCCTGCTGGCCGCCCTGCCGGAGTCGGACCCGTTCCATAGTCACATACTGCCCGTGCCTCCACTGAGTACCGACTGTCTGTGTGTCCGTCTCCTCACCAGCCGGAGCGTCAGCGCGGTCTGCTGGCCGTGACGGCCGCGCTGCTGGACTCGGGCCCGGACCTACCGACCGGCGCCGTACCGCCCCTGTTCGCCCTCCTGGTCACCGTGGCCGGACACGCTGACACAGAGAGCGAGACGGCGGACACCGCGGCGGCGCTACTCTCCCGTCTGGCCGAGGTGGCCGGCCGCTCTGAGGCGGCGCTCCTCTCCGAGCTGGGCCCGCCGCTGCTGCAGAGACTGGCTGAGGATGCCGAACTGTGGACGGCAGCCAGTTCGGACCTGCTCACGCTGCTGGCCCTGCTACGGTGCTCCGGTGAGTCGGCCGTGTCGTGAGGTGGTTGGAGGGTGAGGAATGGCAGTAATTGACAACATTGTGGTGCAAGTACGCACAGAGGGAGGTTATATGTGACCATACTTGTTTTTCTGGTGTATTAGGTTATATGTAGCAATACTGTTGTTTGTTATCTGACATCAAGAACTTTCTAAATAAGCGACATGAGAGGGGTGCCGTTGACGCTGACGCGTTGTACTCTTATATTCCCCAGCGAGTCCGCCGGAGCCGCTGCCGTGTCTGTGTCTCATATGTCGTGTTTTCCCCAGCGAGTCCGCCGGAGTCTGTGCTGCGCCCGTCGCTGCCGGTGCTGGCCGCCTGCTGCCGCCCGGACCGTCCGGCCCCGCTGCGGCTGGCCTGCTTCTCCCAGCTGTGTCGGCTGGTGACCGTCTGTCCGCCGGCCGTGATCCGGCCGCTGCTGCACAGCGTCACTGACGGTGAGCGGGCGGTACTGTTGACTCGGCGGAAAGGAAAGCACCTCTAGTTGTATATGTTGTTATTAAACTAGCTCCCAATAAAACTATAAAGCTGGTGTCAAAACAACGTTTTTACACGTTACACAGAAAGCACCTCTATAAGTGCGATGCGTTGTTTACGGTACTCATTTTTTTTTTGTAGATTCTGCTTTGTTTTCTGCTCGTTCAAGCCTCGGTTACATGTTTGAGCATTTGTCGAATAGGAAGTTATGAAATTAGGAAAATAGCATGTTTGGCTCGATAAAAGATAGAATATGGTCATTAGGAACGAATAAAGAATGAGTCCGATAAGGGCCTTAGCTTAACCTATAATCGTCGTTGCTGTCCCCAGATATCGTGGCGCCAAGCCTGGTGTGGCACCCGGGCCGGTCGGACGCCGCCATCCGCACTGCTGCCCTCGCTCTGCTGCTGGCCGAACTACAAGTACCAGAGCTGGCCGCCGCGGAGCTGACGGCCGACCATGAGAAGCTGCTCACAGCCGTGGTTGGTGCGTACGGTGGTCGGAGTGTGGCCCGGGCAGGGACGACGATGGAATATGTATCATGGGGATATTGGGATTTGTTCGATAGTTTGCCGAGTCTGGTATTTGTCAATATCAAAGCCGTGCCATGCTGTGCATGTCTGGAAGCCGATTGCACCGTGTTAAAGTGTCTGACTCTCAAACAGAGTGGCCACTCGATGAATGACTAAAATGTACTCACTCTGTCCATTTCAGGTCTTTTGGAGGACGAGAGCCGCAAGACCCGTCTGTTCTGCGCCCGTGCTATCCGCTCGCTGTTATTACTAACCCTGCCCGGGTCGCTGCCGGTGCAGCTGCTCCACAACACTGCCACTGGTCAGTAGGTGACACACGGGTGCGGTAGCACACCGGTTAACGCCGGGAATATACGGCGTTGTCCTGGCATGTGCTCTTATCATGTTAATACAGGTCGGTCGGAGATTTATGATGTTATCCCACTTGATTACTTACCTTTATGAGAAATTTTACGTTAACCTTTGGTAATGTCCCGAATGAATTACTGTGTGACGTACATTTTACGTCATAATTTTAATGTAAATGTCTATCATTCAGACAATGTTTTATCCCTGTATTGGCTCCCTGCCGTCCCCAGAGCTGCTGAAGCGGCTGGACGACACTGACGGCGAGGTACGGCTGTGCGCGGCCGGCGCGGTGCCGGCCCTGGTCACCGCTCTGGGACCCGACTACTGCGGCCAGCAGTGGCGCGGGCACGTCGAACACTTTGCGCAGACGCTGTTCGTCTTCCTGGATGACGCCGACGAGAGACTACAGCAGCTGGCGTACGGTGAGTGAGCTGCAGGTTCAGCCTGCGATGTTGGTGTAAATTATGGGAGGGTTCGCTCCGCAGTTGGTTGGGTGCTGCTTTGAGGAGTCTGGTGTTTCAGAACAAAGTGAAGTATGAGTTGAGTGTTGTGTATTGGGAAGTGCCTTCTGGCGTCAACATTGCAATCTTACCAGGAAGTTTGTCACTGCCATGTTTTCTCGATTGTGCTTTTCCGCTTCCTTTCGTTGTCCGCTGTTGACGGTGTGTTTCGGCGTGTGTCCGGCAGAGGCGCTGCTGTCGGTGGGCCGTCTGAACGCGGCGGTGGTGTGTGAACAGACCAACGTACACCGGGACAAACAGCGCAGTCCGGCGCGCTGTGACCAGCTGCTGCGCGCGCTGACACCGGCCGGCGCGGGGGGACAGTGACCGGGCCCGGCGGCCGGCGCGGGGGGAGAGTGACCCGATCCGGCGGCCGGCGGGGAGGGACAGTGACCCGACCCGGTGGCTGGAGTGGACTGAGGGAGAGAGTGGTGATTAGAGCCCAGTAAAATCACCAGGGCGATGACTGTCGCTGTCGGTCGGAAAAATGTCCGATAGTCAGCGGGCCGAGGCTGTCCATTCCGTCAAACAACCGTTCCGCCTGAGCTGCCGCCGCTCGGTAGCTTCCATCCGTCCATTGTATCTCCGCCCGGCCGGCGATATCCACTAGTCAGACAAGTAGCAATAAACAAACACTGCCGAACAGTCGGCGTTGCAGCCTGCAGGCCGCGTGCACTCCGCTCTTACGCTCGACCGTCGACGTCACATGTGTCAGTGACGTGTGTGCGCCGAGCTGGACACGGGCCAGAGATCGCTTCCAGTGTGCTCGCCCGTCACGCGGACTAGTGTGGTGTTCTGCAGTTTTGCCGGTGCTGTTTTATGTCCAGTTGGTGAGTCCGGCAACGCTGCGAGCATGTTTAGGTACGTTTTACAGTTCAGTGATATTTTCATTGTGTATTATTTATACGCCATTCATCATTAAATGTTTGATTCGTGAGCGAATGTTTGGAAAGAGAAGGTGTTTTCAAGTGAAAGTAACGACACTGGGATCGTAATTAATCAGCACATCTGCTCTCTTATAGTAAAGAAGAGGCAAAGAGTCAAGCCAAGAGTGGCGCTGTCCAAGCTGACGGAACGATGGTAATGAGGTGCATGGATACGTTTGAATTCAAAGTGCAAGAATCTTTAGGCGGTATTGTATTGCAAATCGTGTGTTCTTAGGGCAGACCAGTGAGAGGGTAAAGCCCGAACATAATTTGGCAAAACCAAAGGAATAAAGAAATGACATTCGTGACAGGATACGTCAAGATTGCTTGGCTTTACCAAGATTACTTTACTACTCGGCTTTACTGCTAAGTCGCCACCTAAAAGTTAGAAGCAATATGGCAGCTTTATTACGATGCAATATTAGCGCAGTAGTGACAAAACATTTTATTCTATTTATAGTTTGCTTTGCGCACAAATCACTATCCGCAGCTTCTAATGGTCATCTTTCGTCATCATCAGAAAACACATGAATATGATTTGCGTATTTCTGCTCTTAATGTATTCTTAGAACATAACTAGCTTTCTTCCATTACCGATTTTCTTTTCGAAAAATTACCGCGCGCGCGCATTTTAGCATTGCTAAGTTATGTTCCAAGGGCTGTCAACGTAAATGTCAGGGCCCTATAAATGTAAGTGCTGTTAGTGTTATTTGTTTTGTAATGTCTTTTTTTTGTCTGAAGTGTTGTAAAATAACCATCATAAAAGGAAGGGGGTGAAATTCTCTTTTTGCACCCTAGGCTCTAAAATCATTAGAAACCACATACTGTCAAAAACAAACCTACTTAACGTAACCTCACCTTGCCAGAATCAGTTGTGTGCATGGGTGTGTCTCATAGATGTTTTGTGTGAAATGTATTATAAGTAATTGATGCGACAACGTCCAAAGATGCCCAACAACTATCTACGAAATGATATACACTCAACCCTGTTATTTGATTTAGGTACTTTTATTATAAGTTTACTACTAGGTATTACAATTAAAGGGACCCTCCCACCTTAACATTAGTTTTGAGTTGAGATAGCCAAGTTTGCGGCCAGGCTCAGAAACCACCATTTATCTTGGTCGCAACCCCCGCAGCTTTATGGTGTTCAAGAAATTTCTTCCCTTTACTTGCAGGGTGGGACCAGCGTGGTCCCTATCTCTTAACCATTACGGGAATCTGATGACGTCATCAGGCTTTCAAACGTCCGTTAAATGTTTGACTAAAACGTTTTGTAGCACGCGGTGGTATATGCTGCTTTGCGCGCAACAAATGCCGCACTTTCAAATAAAGTCGCTAGGAACAGCGGAGATCCCAAAAAGTAAACAAAAGTAAAAGTCTAATATCTTGAAAACCGGTGAATATTTTTCGATGAAATTTGGTAGATATTCGTTTTTGCTCTTTCTGAACCGAGCGACATCACTTTCATGCCAATTCATTAACTTTTTTTAAGGTGGGAGGGTCCCTTTAAAAGAAATATACCACTTTTAACATTGAGTTTTGAACTGGAATAGTAGTTTGTAGCTCGAGCTGACTAGCACAAATCAGGGGCTTTTATGCCCCAACAATCACCCTTAACCCTAGCCCCTAGGCAAATATATTCCATTCTTCATTCCGAAAAGAATGGTGCCTTGTAGAGGAAACTGAGGAATGTGTCACTTGTAGAAGAATGCAGCCACCTGTTGCAGAGGCTGAGGTCAGCCAATTAGCAAGCAGTTGAACTAAGCAATATGATTGGTCAATGCGTAATAAACTTCTGGGCCACCACTATTTAGTCTCTGCCAAAGATGGAACATAATGGTACTTGGGGTAATACTTGTCACAATTTTTGTGGAGAACCCCACAAATGTAATACAATACAATGTAATACAATACAATACAATAGTTCTTCGTATATGAAAAAGTTTTTAAAAATCCTTTTGTCAATATTAATTTTCTTTTCTTTTCTGATCATGTTATGCATAAAAATAAAACTAGCAAAAATTAAATTCAGATCAGTGGTATTTTTCCTGTAACAGGCCCATTAAGTGTCAATCACATTAAGAGATGACAACAATTTGTTATCAGCAATATTAAGTTATGATTTTAAAAGAACTTTTCAGGGGCTGCTTGCTTATACAGCACCTCAACATCATCTTTCTTTTTCTGTTTAGTGCCAAAATGAATGAACTATGCATAGAACAAGAATGTTATTCATCGGGCTCGGAAGGACTGGCCAGCAAAATCAAGGCCGTCTCGCAGCTGGTGAAGAGGCGGCGCCAGCAGGTCGCCCAGCGGAGGACCATGCTCCGTGAAGCTGTCCGCTCTCTACTGCAGCCGGTGGAGGCTGCTGTACCAGCGCCGGCCTCCCGTCTGCCCGGCCTGGTGGCCCGCACCGCCTGGCAGAGGCTCGTCTCGGAACGTTGGCTTGTTGCCACAGATTTGACCAATGAAACATCCACAGAGGTGGCACTGCCGCATCTGCTGGCCTGCGGCGGGTGGCACGGGCCCGTGGCGTACGAGTCTCGCCTGGCGGCCGCGCCGTTCGAGCTGAGCGCTCCGGCGCCGGCCGCCGGCCGCCTGTCGCCCGGAGCGACCGTGCGCCTCATAGCGGTGCTGGACGAGCCGCCCGTCTGCGGCGGGGGCTGTCGGCTGATGCTGACGCTGGCCTCCGGTCCGGAGGAGCCGCGGCCGGCCAGCGCCGCCGGCTTCTACCAGCTGCCGGCCGGCCGCGTGACGCTGACCGCCGACCAGCGGCTGGCGCGGCGACACTCCCTGTTCAGCGGTCCAGGTCCGGACGCGGAGGCCGACGTGCAGGCGCTGTGGGCGCTGTCGGGCCGGCCCCTGCGCCTCCGCCTGCCGCGGACGGCCCATCTGCACTTGCAGGCGGCCAGGCTGCGGCTCGAGCAGGATGCCTTCATACCTGTTCTGGCGGCGCTCACTCGAGCCGAGCCAGGTGACCCGCTGTTTGGCTGCCTGGTGCTGCTGGCCGAGGAAGCCGACAACCGAGAGGCCGCCGCCGGCGCGCTGACAGCCGCGCTCTGGAGCAGGACGGAGCGGCAGATGGCGCTGCTGCTGCACCATCTGCGGCGGCTTCTGGGGTCAGCGCTGGAACTGCAGCGGCGGCCGGAGCCGGAGCCGGAGCAGGGGCAGGAGCCGGGCGCCGCCGGCGCACAGCACCTGCGGCGCGCCCTGCTGGCACAACTGCAGTTCGCCGAGGCGCACATAGGTGACAGCACTGGTGGTGGTGCCGAGCGGCGCGCACTCCGACTCGGGGATGTGCACGTGCCGCTCTCAGAGTACGGCCGCTGGAGACGGCGGCTGGCCCAGCTGGAGTTGGAGGCTGCTATGTGTGCGCTGCAGCTGGCCGAGCGGCAGCCGGCCGCTCTGTGACGCTACTCCGCGGCTGGGCGGCACAGCTGACCATGGACACCCGCGGTGTGCTAGTGAAACCGCCTTGATGGCACACACCAGCTGTGCTTGACTCTAGCGATGTGCACTGTGAACGTTGTCTGTGACTGGTGTCGTGGTCTGCCTTGCGGTTGTCTTTCGCTCATGCAGTGATGGTTAAATGGACCGGGAGGATCGTTTAGCTGACAGTGTTTGTGGGATATCGCGTGTAACGGTTGGATAAGTGCTATAAATGCCCTGTCGGCTAGCCGCCGGCGGGCGTCCGAGCAATGACCGAGCGCCAGACAGTGATGTGTGTCAGTCCTTTCTCTGGCATTTCGACACTGCGCACTGGCGAAAAAAGTGTTTGTTGGTTATGTGAACGGCAATAACTTTTCCTTTGGTTCGTTGTATCTGGAACTCATCCCGTTCATTGGCTGTATGTGTGTGTGTGTATCCGGTAATGCTTTAGGAGCACAAATACCAGGCCGAGTCCAGTCAGCCTAGGCCAAGGCAGAACCAGAACCAGACCGTCAAACTTGTGATCATAGGCTGCTTTCTATAGAATAAAATAGCTAACCTTTATTGAGTGATTTGGTGTCTTTTACACTGGCCATCTGCAGTCCATGCACAGTGGCTTTGGGGAGCCAACCTGGATCTCTTCAGTCTTCACTGTGGCTCTGATGAGACTGAAGAGACATCACAAAAAGGTTGACCTGCAATGGCTGTTGGGGTGCATTAATGTCTATTTTTTTCTTCAAATAAAATATTTGTTTCCATCAACTAACTTTTCTCAGTCTCTTATGCTAAGTTATCTCCAGTTCTGCTTATGGAAATTTAATTGACCCACTCCCCCTGTAACCGGTTATCTGATGGCTACGCTACGAACTTCTCCCCCGAGTCCCGACGTCCAACACCTCTCCTTCCGGTATTGGCTCACTTTATCGACACGTCTTGCCGGCAGCGGTAGCGCTGCGCCGCCCGGCATGACGGCGCACAACCGGCCGCAGCGAGCCGCGCCGACCATCGACCTGATAACGACGGCCCCCGGCGGCGGCGGCGGCGGCGGCGGGCCGGCCGGGCAGTCCGCGCTCGGTCCCCGTCCGACTCACAGCGCCGCCGACCGCCCGCAGGCTGTTCCGCCTCGCCTCCGCCGCCGCCGCAGCAGCCATGATGATCAAAGGTACCGTGGTGGTGTACTCTATACCGGCGTGCCCGCACTGCCGCACGGCCAAGGCCACGCTGACCCAGCGCGGCCTACAGTACGTGGACGTGGACCTGGAGCGGTTTCCCCATCTGCGGCCCTGGCTGCGAGAGACGACCGGCAAGACCAGTGTGCCGCAGATCTTCTTCAACAGCAGACACATCGGCGGCAACAGCGAACTGCAGGACCTGGTGAGTTGGCCGGGCCGGGATCCAGGTGTGGGGTGAAAATCGCTTACTTGTTCAGTATGCGGGCGTTGTAAATGCATTATTCAGTAGCGCATTACGTATGTCGTTATGGCGCATCACGATAGCGCCTTACGCTTGTCGACAACTAAGCTTCGCTGATGCATAAGTACGTTCTATTTGTTTCTTTGCTTTTTTGCTCTAAGGTAAGATATTTTGTGGCATGCGAGAAAAAGTGAGTGTGCGTAACATTATCATGTCCAGGGGACATTATTCCTCAGTCGGCCACATATCCCAGTCCGTCTGCGCTCCATTTCCTTGTGTGCCTCTTATTAGACTGGCTGCTACCGACGGAGGGCAGCGGCTAGTGCCGTGATCGGCCTATTGCATTCAGCGGATATCGACAGCGGTCGAGGTCAACGCCCAACGGACGGGCTGCAAAATGCAGCGGTCACCGCAAGGCGCCGGGAACTAGCTTTCATTTGGTATCACATTGCCCAAACATAGAGCTTAAATTGCTCAAATGGATACGGCTACCGTTTCCAAATGGGAACTTGCATTTGTGATGCAAATTGTATTGGTTGCGTTGCATAATGCATATACGCTGCACTGCCGGTGTCATTCGTT
The DNA here is from genome assembly GCF_019059575.1 of Amphibalanus amphitrite. Classification (NCBI taxonomy): domain Eukaryota; kingdom Metazoa; phylum Arthropoda; class Thecostraca; order Balanomorpha; family Balanidae; genus Amphibalanus; species Amphibalanus amphitrite. The sequence continues at coordinate 833,354 of NW_024881676.1, forward strand.
ACCACATCTGGAAGGCATTACCGCCAATGAAAGTGAGGGCATCGCAATGAACCGTGTTTTTGACTCATCGAACTTTCTACACGCCATTTGGAGAAACCCAACACGGTTGCAAGGTAGTTACTGCGCAATGTGCAATTAATAAGGCACCTCCCATTCGTGCACGTCACGTTTGTCGGGTTGGCATTTTCCCCCAGTGGGAAAGTCGGAGTTGTTTTGTCATGCTTCCTTTATCTTGTTTCTAGCGCATTCGCGCAGGTACTAGTGATTGTCTTCACAGTTCACGGTTGGTCTATCGTCTGCGAGTCATTATCATGTGCGTTCATTATCTGTGCGCATGGCACGTGGATTGCGCACTTTGGTCTTCGGTGGGGCGGCGCTCATCGCTCGTCTAGTCACCGTGACTAACCTGTTCGCGTACCCCGAAGGCCGTGACTGACCTACTCACGTGCCCGAACGCACTTGCACTCTCGACGTTCGATCCCAAGGCTGTTTCAAATGGGCTAGATTCCCTTACTTAGATATCGATTTCTGGCTGCGACATCGAGTGTCTTGAAGTGGGAGATGCGTCAAGTGCGTTTGAAACCCGAGTTGAAGTGTCCTGGGCCACATGACTTGCAAAGGCCCGCTGCCGGAATCACGTGGATCAGTGTCACGATTGCTTCCCGTGTCTCGCAGTCGAGTCGAATTATTCGGCGAAAGTTGCCGAATGCTGCTTTATTCAATTACATAATAGCAAGGCTATTATGTAATAGCATAATAGGATAAACAGGTTTTGGAGTTTCACTAATCCCCAATCGTTTTTTTATCATTCGATTATTTTATCGTCACATCGCCTATCGCCAATGCTGTACCTGACTACTGAATGACTAGATCAGACTACTGAATACCGGAGGGTTCCATTATCAGTAAATCCGCCGTTGTGCCGGGTGACATTCACCTACACCTGTTTGCCCACACAGGTGGACGACGCGAGTCAGTGGGAGCAGCTCGTCACCCTTCTGGAGCAGACCGAACTCAACCCGAGCGATGCCGGCGCGCCGCGAATTCCCAAACCGGAGGAGGCCGTCACCACATCGGCACCTGGTAAGTACGGCGCTAGAAGGTAACTGAGGAAAGCTATTGTCTTGGCAAGGCCATATATAGATTGTCTTGGTAGTTTTCGTAGTCCTGCAGTGGCTTCCGGCTTTTCTGCGAAAGACAAAACCCCTGAGCTTGTTAAGTTTTGATTGAGGTCTCGACGCTCCTTTGTCATGGCGTAACAATCGATGCTGAATGTGGCCTCCGCTCCGTATGAAGTATACCCCCAATTATTTACGTAAAAATGCCAGAACGGCTACCGACCGAGGTATGAATCATAAACCGGCTTATTGGATCAGATCGCGGCCGTTGCATGTGTGTTGTAACTGTTGTCCCCTCCCTAGCCCCACAAGTCCCCTGATGATGAACCGCGGTATCGGTCGGTCGCTCAAACAGAGTCTGTCGACTTTTGATTGTTCCCTTTATTTCTGTCACCCCTGTAACAGTGTTGATATTTAATGGTCCCTATATGTGCGTGGCCAGCGGTCATTCTGTCCACGTGGCGCTAAGCCATTGTCCCTTTCCCTCTGACGATTATGTTTGTGCGCCGCCAGCGGCCGTGCTGCCGGTCGAGTGTGAGAAGGACGAGCTGTCCCGTCTGGCCATCGACCTGCACGACCGGTCCAACCTCATCATGGACCACCGCGTCGGCCTCTTCACCAAGATCAGGGACTCCTTCTCCGGCGAGGCCTTCGTCAACTGGATGATCAAGGAGAAGGAGAGCGGTGAGATATGATGTCCGATTGTCCCTGTCTGTCGCTGGGCTAATGATTGAGACGGTGTTTGTAGTGGTTGTGAAGGTGATCCCCCCCCCCCCCGAAGTCTCACAGTTGCTATGGTAACCAGGTTGCAGTTGTAATCGATAGACGGCATTGCTCTTTGTGTTTGTCCGGTAACGCCTTGCATGGTCGATGGTTCGGTAATTCCGGTGTGAGCACTGAGCAGTGTTGAAAGTTCTGTAGGAGACGATGCACACGCCCTACTTATGATATAGCCGCCACCAATGAAAATGGATCGGGTTTATGTGCTCAGTGTTCCAAGTCTTTGTGCCTTGTTCTGTTTCCATTTTTGTACTTAAATTGACGTTTAAAAATGGTAATGTGATTCGTCATTATCCCGGTTCCCTTCCGCGTCACCGCAGACGAGGCGAATGCCCTGGACATGGGCCAGCAGCTGATGGACAAACACTTCATCCAGAACGTCTCGGGCGGAGCCGACAGCACCAAGTTCGAGGGATCGGCCAAGGCCTTCTACAGGTCAGTCCAAACTCGCTCGCCGAGAAGACATTACGAACTTTCGGAGTGTGGTGCACTTTCACAGTTTGACCGCACGTTACGTAACTGTCCGGTGCTTCATCGATGGTTCCACCTAGCATTTATGGTCCGGAGACAATCCGATAAATCTTTTCGTAATGTCTCCCTAGGCTTTCTCTGATGTTTTTCTCATCCCTAGGATGACCGAGGACGACAACCAGGGCGCGCTGAACTCTGGCGAGACGGCCGGCTGCCCGCCGCTGCCGGCCGGAGAGCTGGCCGAGAACCTCCGAAAACTGATGCTCACCATGTACGCCGAAAACATCAGTCCCGACGGCAAGGTGGGCCACGGGAGAATGAGTTCGGAATTTCAGAAATTCAGAATTGCAGAACGAGTGCCTTACGATTGTTCATTCATATTAAACGGGATGAAATTACCATCCCAGATCAAACCTACGGAAAGCAGGTTGAGATGTCCCCTGGCGGCCAACTAACCAACTACCATTTCCCCCTCCCACCACCCCTGGCGGCCAGTCGGTGAACTACGCCGGCATCAAGGCCTCAGACAACTGGCGTAACTACGTGCGGATGGCGCGTGAGCTGCAGCGAGTCGACATCTTCGGCCTCAACCGCGAGGAGAAGCTGGCCTTCTTTATCAACGTGTACAACGCACTGGTTGTGCACGGCAACATCGCCACCGGCCACCCGACCAACGTGTGGCAGCGCTGGAAGGTAGGCGGCATGGCGGAGCAGATTAGGACGGGGAGGCCACTGTGGTGGGGTGGTTGATCGGGCGGGTGTGTGTGGGCTGGGATTTATGTGAGGAGTAACGCTACGGAGGTGGTATAGTGCGTCCGGGCGCGAGCAGGAAGATCGTAGTGGGGCGATAGCCAGCAATTCTTGAGCTGTGTGCATAGCAGGGTTGTGCTTGACTCATGAGTCGAGTCAGAAATTTGACTCAACTCTGACTCAAATGAGTCAGATTTGAGTCGAGTCGGATAAAATGCTGAGCTGTTGAGTTGAGTCAGAGTTGAGTCGGACAAAAATATTAAGGCGTTGAGTTGAGTCAGAGTTGAGTCAGTAAAATAACTTTTGACATTGAGTTGAGTCAAAAACATTTAGGAACATGAGTCAGCTGACTCATCTATCTAGAAACAATCTACATAAGCTTTTCATTCTCCCCCTGCTTAACAACTTAGGCCTGGCCCTGCTGCAGGATTTTTTTCACCCCCATCCCCCGCTCAACAACTTTTTTATCCGAGTCAATTTTGAGTCAACTGACTTGACTCAACAAAAATTTGAGTCAAGTTTGAGTCAACTCATATTTTCATTGAGCCGCTTGAGTCATGAGTTGAGTCAAGGGGAAAAATCAGCTCCTTGTTTGAGTCAGAGTTGAGTCAGGGCTTTCTGAAGTTAAATGATGAGTCGAGTCGGCAAATTTTTTTGAGTCGAGCACAACCCTGGTGCATAGTTAGGCATTTTTACCGAGCTTTGGATATTTTCACCTCCCGTGGCATGCCTGACCTCCCGGCTCCCCACTGACTTTCCCCGTGCCCGGTCGGCAGTTCTTCAACAACACGGCCTACGTGCTGGGCGGCAGTCCGTTCACGCTGCAGGACATCGAGAACGGCGTGCTGCGCGCCAACAAGAAGGGAGTCGGCGCGCTCAGCCCCCAGTTCTCCAAGGCCGACCCGCGCCGGCGACTCTCGCTGGAGCGCGCCGAGCCCAGGATCCACTTTGCGCTAAACTGCGGCGCCAAGAGCTGCCCGCCCATCAAGACCTTCTCGGCCCAGGTGAGGATGGCGAAGGGATGTGGGCGCTAGTGGTGGGCGCAGGTTGAAGGACATAGAAGGTGCTGGGATTTAGGCGGTATCTTTGTTTAGTTGTGAGTAATTAAGGATTTTTTAAAATCATTCGTGTCGCGAGTTAGATGTTAAACTTGTCGACATGGAAATGAAGACAGCTATCCATTGAATCAGTTATGCGCCGTCTCCTTAATCGTGCCATATAATTTATTATTTTGCAGACCATTGACAGTGAAACGGCACTGTGTACAGTTTGTACCCTGTTGTAGCTCTGGACTGACGTGTTCGTCTCCTACACATACTCCTACTGACCCTTCCCATGTCTGTCTCGTTGCGTCTCAGAACATCCAGTCAGAGCTGGACCTGGCCTCGGCCTCCTACCTAGAGACGGACGACGGTATTCGTCTGGAGCCGGCCAAGGGCGTGGTGCACCTCTCCACGCTGCTCAAGTGGTACCGCTCCGACTTCGGAGAGGACGACAAGGAGGTGAGCGTGCGCTGAAGGCCGGCGGAGATTTACCCACGATCCGGGAATCGGGTGGGACATTTAGATGGTACTTTTGGAGCGACGAGCGAATAAGCTCCGTTTGGGAGTAAATAATTCCTCTCAAAGTTCTGATCTGGATTCTGATGCGGCAACCGATATTTTGCTTCATTGTCGGCTTTTTTCCACGCATTGTTCCTGATCCAGAACTGAAAGCTGTGACATAATTGCCGACCCGTCTCCTCTACGTGCTGTCCTGAATCCTGAATTGTCGATCCGTCTAATTATTTACGTTTAGGTTATGAGCTGACTCCGTCCCGTCTTGCACAGGCTCTGACATAGGTGTAACATGATTACCGACCCGTCCCACCCCCCAGGTTCTGACGTGAGTGTAAAGTTAATGCCGACCGGTCCCGTCTCACAGGTTCTGACGTGGGTGCTGAAGCATCTCACTGGCAAGAAGGCTGAGCAGCTGAAGCAGATGCTGGACAGCGGCAACTTCAAGATCAACTACATCCCCTACGACTGGACCAATAACGCCAAGTAGGCGGCTGGCTCCTGGAGCGGTCTGCCTCGGCGGGAAGGCGCTCTTCTCCTCACAGCGGTGTCCAGAAAGGGTCAATCTAACCTCTGGAGAAGGCAGAGGGCATGGCTCTTCTGATTATCACCGTTGACTGCATGAGAGGGCAGACTCGGAGCAGGAATCGGCTATCGAGGTAGGTACCGTCTAGGCAGAACGGGGAGCTGTCCGAGCTGGGCTGGGACGGACGTTCTATATACCCTGCTGGGACGTGCCGCAGGGCCTATTTTAAGACAATTGGACTGGGGTGGCCAGGCAGTGGTGGCGCCCCTGTCTCTTGTGTGGGCGCCCCCCCCCCCCCCAACTTTCAATTTTACTTTCAACCAACTTCACCCCATTGTTGCTTGTAGATAAATATAAATATCTCGCCACGCCACTGCCCCGAGACGCTGTCCAGATTTTGAATCGCTTATGGCTCTGTAGTCTGTACCTATGCCAAGAAAGATGCATTGCTAACCAGTGTTGTAGCTAGTTCATAGGCGGCGGAACGGGGGGGGGGGAACCTGGGCACCGTTCCCCCTTTGATTTTGGCATTAACCCTCGCCCGGCGAGGGGGGGGGTTGATGCAACCCCCCTAAGGTTTTTCGCAAATAACGTAAAAACGGCGGCGCATGGTGCCGTCAAATTTGGCATACCCTCTGGGGCAACATTTTCGCACCTTTCTTGAAAATTTGAAGTCCCAGTCTTTTCAGGTCAGGTCACCAGGTCACAAAAACCGGTACAAGGTCAGGGGAAAATTGGACTAGCTTAGCGGCAACTGAATTCCAGAGTTCGCTTAAATTGGCAACAAAGTATACCATTCGATGCGCACGGACGTCCTGAGTTCACTGGTGCGTTTATTTTTGCTCTATCTTTTTTAGGTAAAAAGTTATAAGCGAAAAACTTTTGACATGTTTTAGCAAATTTTTTGCACTCATATCCCCCAAAACCCCCCTAAATCTTGACTTAGAGTCACCAAACTTTTACAGGGGCGAGATCTCCTATGGATCCACCTACTCTGTAAATTTGGCGTTTCTAAGTGCCATAGGAGCCAACACAAATCTTGAAAATGATAGTTCTTATCTGAAATATATGCTCATTAGATATTCAAGTAGGTTGCTCCTAAATATTGTAGTTCTAGCTTCAAAAACATGGATGTTATGAATGTCGATAGGTTTCGCGAGGCTACACCGGCCGGATCGCCCACTGTGCAGTGGTGGTAGGGTGCCTCGTGGCGGTGGGGTGCACCAGAAACTTAGGGCGCCCCAGCACCAGCGGAACGTCACATTATGTGTTACGACGCCCCAGTAGTGGTACGGTGTCCCATCACCGTTCCGTGCTTCTATCCTCAGGATACAGAAATCCTTCTCCTCCACGCCGCAACCCCCCTCCGGGCTGGACAGGCAATTTTATCTCATGCAGGCTGCTCCCTTGGAGCGGCACCGCTGCTACCGAGGGAGCGCACCCCGTAGCCGGGTGCAGTGAGTGCCTTGGGGCTGGGAGGCCTGTCCTCTGGACGGGCTCAGCCCCGGCGACTCACTATAGGGTGCCTGCCCAGACCATGTGTCTCCCCCTATGTCCTATCAGCCTTCCGGCTCTGAAATGGTCTCATTGGACCGAAAGGGCCTAACCCAACAAAACAAACAAACAGTGTCCCATTTCTGATAGGGCGCCCAAAGGTGGTTGGCGCCCCAATCGTGTCTGGGCGCCCCAATGTTGATAGGGCTCTTCAGTCATGGTAGGGTGCCCTATTACCGGTAATGTGTCCCAATCAAAGTAGGGCGCCACAGTTGCGGCAGGGCGCCCCCAGTAGTGAGAGGGCACCCCATTGGTGGTGGTGGCGCCTCAGTGAGCCCTTTTCCCCTGTCAACCTGAGTTGCGCCTCAAGAATGTGTCGCCTCCGTGATTGTCGGCAGCTAATATCTGTGGGTAGAAGTTTGGGCTGTTTTTCACTGGGGTGGCAAAGTAAGACGACTGGGGTGGAAAACCGCACCACTGGGGTGGGTTTTGCCACCCCAGTTAACATGTTAAAATAGGCCCTGACGTGCCGTGTGGATGTGGAGCCGAGTGTGGAAACCGGTGTGGATCGGTCCACGGTGGTATGTGCTGAGTAGGTGGATCAGCGTGTAATCGCGCTGTCAGCTCACAGGAATGATGTGATTAGTCATATTTAGTCATAGCGGACATATTTGTCGTCTAGGGAAATGTTAGGTCAGTAGTCCACTCGTGGGTCAGTAATCCAACTCAGTTGTAGTCGCGATGATATTTCCAAACAAATTACAGTTTATGTTGCTTATGTTTATGTTAACGTGATTTTAGTCATAATGTCTCGTCCCACAGTTAAATGTGTTGAAGCACTACTGCTCTGGTTTACTGAGACTCGCTTTATTTATTTTTCCCTATTTAACACGTTATATTAATCGAGCGTTTGAATTCAGGTTGGAATTCATATACGAGTAGGTGGTTGAACCGCATGTTGCGCACCTTAACGATAAACTGCTAGTCGCCGCCCGCCGGTGGTCGATCACTAGTCATCCCAGTTGGCTCAAGCACACCAATCTGTTCAGACTGTCACCATTCGCGGCGTTCGTACTTACGACGTTTGAAACAGTAACCACGCCTGGGCTGTGATCAACGGCAATCGAAAGACAATAACACGGTAGATCGACTCCGTCCCTATCGACGCCTTAAACGATTATTGTGGTGTTAATTATTCATAATAGTTAAAACGAACGATGTGTCCATTTCGAGATGTACTATATGCGAGATCAAATGTCGCAAAGATCAGCGTTACATGTTGTTTGCACACGGTTGGTGCTGTTGTATGAAGCATAGCTCACTGCGCCCAGGTAAATAAATTACTTATACCAGCTGTGTGGTATGTTTCTGTGCAAGGTCTTGAATGTTGTTTCGCTTCCTAAACCCTCGCCGGTGCGCGTCCTTCATCATATTATTGTAGCATCCCTCGTTTGGATTCCATGCTAATCCTACCACCCTACCGGCTACCCATAGCAAAAACTCGGCCTTTTTCTGTCGAACGCGGTTCTAACTTGGACTGTTTGATGCTACCGTCGTGACCGCCGGTCGGATTTCAGCACGCCTCATTGAACACCTCCCTTTTGGCGTGATCCCTTCCACCACGGACCGAAGGTGAACGAAAGAGGGATGAGTAGTCGGCTCATGGCTGGCCGGAGGAATGATCACATGCGATAAACGGTTCCAGGACAGGGGCGGCGCTGACCCTTTGAAAGTAGGTAGGCACTTGGTAGGTAAGGCAGAAAAGCTTAATACGGAATAGGTAAAAGGGGGAAAAGACAGCCTTATTGCTCAGTCAGCTCAAGCAGCGTCATCTATGAAAACCTAACTTAAGCTTACACGTCTGCCGCCAGAGGGAAGCTAGTCTCCAAGTAGGAGTCTAGTTCGTCCAATATAATTTTTAAGAAACAATAGAATAACACAACAAGCATAACAACGCTAGGTACCCTAAACTAATGATGAAAATTGATAGCGTAAAATGTGTTTTATTTTATGATAAATGGACTAAATAAAAAGTTCAGTTTGAAAGTTAGAAGGTAGCACCTAGTCGATGTGCCGACCATCTAGACCTTTTCTACCAAAAGGCTCAATAGCCTCAACATGGCAATAGTCGATAATCTAGTAGGACGAGGTAGGCACAATTAGGCAAAGGTTTTAATCAAGTTGATGTATAATACGATATTTGTGTGACGTTTTTTGAAAAGTATAGGCAATTATCTTTCGTTTCAACACATTTTGAAGACGAAAAGAAAATATATATTTAACAAAAGCAACAGAGCAATCAAAAGCCACAGTCTAGTGAGGGTGTAGACGCAGGGGAGACGGCAAATGACGTAGGCACTGCCTACCTTGCCTATATGGGAGAACCGCCCCTGTTCCAGGATGAAATGCTATGATCGGTTTGGGATGTTCAAACTTTACCGACCAAGGGATCATCGAGCCCTGAATTAAGTGTGCTAAACATCTAGGTATATGACGTTTAAGCAGGCAATACTTACTGAACATATAAGAGCTGCAGAGATACAGGCTGTCATATTCCAGCTGCCTATATCTCAGTGGTGGGCGAATAGCTAGGTTGTTAGTATTCGTTCCGCACCGACGTCCGTGAAGTTAGCGTCGTATTCCGCGACGGATTCAGTCGCACCGTATCATGTCATATCCGATCACACAGTCTTCCCACAACCTTCTATGTAAAAGCTGATCGCGACTACCCGCAATGCAAAGGTCGTTACGTGCGTGTGAATATCCTGCGCTGTTATTCCGATTTTCCCGCAAACGCAGCATCCACCCGATTGGATGTATTATCGCTGACGCCGTTCGTGCTGTTGTAGGGGCATTCCACGTCAAGTGGGACAAAAAATGATCATTTTGAACCTCACCTCCTCCGATTTTTGCGAAACTTTGTGAAACTACTCATCTATATGTGAAAAGAAAGGAGACATATTTTTGTCAAAATATGACGTCACGTTTCCGAGATACACGTCATCAAACATTGACTTAGGCAAGGTACATTATCATCTTTAAAGCGTCATAACCATTGAAGTTTTAGACACATCACCACGAGACAAAGTGTGAAATGGAGGGAATAGGTCAGGCTTTAATTTGAGGATAACAATATTGACGTAATTAACTAATTAGTGAACTTAATTAAAATTCAAAAAATAAATTTTGATTTTCTGAAAAATGGGTACCCTTCGATTTTGCTGATTTTTACATATTTTATTCTCCTATACATTAGCTACATCATATAAAAAATCCAGAATGGGCCGACGTCTACATAACTGTCTTTTGGACTTCGTAATGTCTGGCACTCGCGTGTTTCGTTTTAACAACCAAGGAGAGGCGCTACCCGGAGATGCTTCTTTCTACCCCAAACCAAAGCAAACCTAACCTGACCTGACGTGACCTGACCTAATCTAACACGCGTAAATATGTACAGCCCTCAAGGCAGTTGCCGACTGGCCAAATGCTACCTACATACTACATAGATACGAACATTAGCCCTCGCGACAGTTGCCGGCTGGCCAGATGCTACTTAAAAAACAAATGCGTGTTAAACACTTCAGGCTGACCCACTGCGAGCCAGCGACCTTTAGATTACGAGGTGGGTACCTTCGGCACACTTACTACTAAGCCACGAAGATAGCTGGTCATCGTAAGCCAGTTTTTATGATGAAATTGGGCATTCTCCAGCCAGCGCCTCTCTTTGGTTGCAAAAAGAAAATACGCCCGACTCTCCCAGCGCTAGGGGAGAAAAGCCCGGTTTAGTCAAAAAAGGTATTAAAAAAAACGGAATTTGAATTGTAGGTGGGGCGGTGGGGAACTTTATCGTGTGATAAGTTCATGGCCCTAGATCAATATATTCAAGATCAAATGAGGTTAAACGTGATCAAATTTGCTATACTATTTTGCGTTTATACGCCCATAGATCTAAGAGATACAGGCCGATTTTCCTATTTCTTCCCTTATACGACATTTGTAGTGTTATGAGAATCTCTAGTTAATCTTACCATAAATTTGGCAGTTATAGTGGCTTGCTAAGAGTAAGATGTCGCCGGCAGAGGCGGGGATCGGCCGACGCGGGAAATGTCATAGTCACATATTGTGTTTGCACCCTAAAAAATTAATTTTACCAGTTGATATTCGTATTTATTTGAATATTAGATTGCCTGTACATTTTTAACCCTTCACACAAAATTTGACACGAATCGATCATAATCAGCGGTAAGAAGCGCGGTGCAAAGATGGAACCGTCCTGCGCCGGCACAGTCTACCATTCAGGAGGCAACGGCCGGCGCCGGCCGCCGAGCCGCTCCGGCAGGAATGTTTGACTTTACACCGCTATTACTAGAAAAGTTGTGGACCGATTTACCTATTTCTTGCACGGGAGGATTTGCAATTCGATTCTGGACAGATACTGTAAGTTAAACGTTAATATAATAATTTTGGCGTGAGTTATTGGCGATAAACAGGTGGAGTTAGCGAAATCGGCCCCTTCCACCGCCCGTGCTACGTTGCACTACGTGTTGCTATATCATCCAAAGTTATCGTTGGCCCACTCTAATTTTCTCAGCACGTGTGCCTTACATCTAGTGGAAGACAATATCTAAATTTGAGCAAAATCGAAGGGTACCCATTTTTCACAAATTACATTTTAAGAAATTAATTCAAAATAATATAAATTCAAAATCACCAAAAAATGTAAAAATTGTCAATTTTTACTAGCATAACTCCTTATGCACACGTTTCAGTTTGTTTGAAATTAATAGCTTCAAAAATGTTGAAGCTATAGATCTTTCAAGATTGCAATACACGTCCAATTCTGCTCAAAAAGCAGAAGTTTAGCGACTTGTTTCTCTGTAGCCCGAGGGCATATGACAAAATCCTTTCACCCTCAGAGGTTTCACCCAATAGCCAATAAGTATACCAAGTTTGAACAAAATCGCAGAGGTGGCCGATTTTGGCTGTCCCGGTTGACATGGAATGCCCCTGTAATCACAGATTTAGCCTTGAGCCCGCCGGTCCCTACCCCTGGGTGAAGCGGTGAAGCAAAAAATCATCCACATCACGGCAGTAATAACCAGGTTCTGCATGTTGCCGTGACTGGGCGACTGCAGTGGCTTCAGCCTTCAGCAAGCTGCACGCTCCCAACAGTCCCACTTACCATATTGAAGGGACGGCACAGCGGCGGCGGCCGTCAGAAAACGAGGTGATATCACCTGGTGACGAGGTTCCTTTCAGGGTTAAAAAGACCTCCCGGCCATGCCGTTCCGTTTTCTATTCATTTTCACACAAAAAAAAGATGTGTAAAGCATACTTCTGTTGCCGGAGCGACTCCCCGACCACTCGCTGCCAGCTCGATTGCCTGAGTCGTTTTTTCCAAATACTCTGACCGTTTCTGTTTCCTGCCTCCGTCTCCCACACATCTCGAACCGATTCCGTCTCCGAGCTGTCTCCGTTTACCGGTAAATTGGGCAGACCGGGACGGAGAGGCGGATAATTTTGGCCTCCTGCCACCACACCGTGAGCTCGCTCTGTGACCGCCGCCGGCGACAGCTCAGTGGCGCCCTCTGAGGCTGGGGAGGAGCTCGCTCGCGCAGGAGCGGCTGTCGGGACCGCCGCCACCGCCGGAACGATGCTGCTCAGACTGGGTTCGGCCGCCGCCCGGTCCGCGAGTCTGCTGCTCCAGCGACGTGCTCACAGGTGAGAGCCAATTACATCTGCCGTGAACAAGTGAGAGAGGTGAGAAGCGCGGCCTCCACCACGGAGCGGCCTCGTGCGGGGGAGAGGTGAGAGCATTGTGAGAGGACGTGTCAGGGATATACCACGGGAGACACATCAGCGGTGACCCCAGAGAGGTATCAGAGCTAGGCGTAGTCTGAAGGGTTTTAAATAGGATATGTGTACAGTGGATAACATTGCCGAGTTATACGAGACGGTCGGGTTTACCAGCCGAATCACGTGGTAAACTGCACCCAGATGCGCGGGTCGTAATGTGTAGTGCGCGCCTGAACTCGCCGCTCCCTATCAGCAACTGTCTCGCCGGTCCTTTTGAGCTTTCCGTTCTAGTTAGCTCGCTGTCAGAGATGTGTCACACACGCCGGGGTGCTGGCAGATGTCGAGCCCCGGGCCGAATGGCAAAAACCGACGGAAGTCCGACCCACAGTTCCAGATAGTGAGCTTCTTTCTCTGAAAATGGGCGGCAGTGGCGATATGAGACAATTTGTATCTTGCGTGAGTCGGAATCAAACAATGAAATGATCGTTCATCAGTTCGCTCGTTCAGAATTGGGACTCTGGATTGAATCATCCGATCAGTACACAGAGCCATGGGCCATGTCTAATCAATCCAGTCCACCGTTTCTTGGATTTGACAATCAGTTCAGTCGCCGCCGCAGATCCATCCAATCAGTACGCGGCCAGGCAGGCGGAGGAGCCGACATACCTCGTCCGCCTGACCGCCCACATCAAAGTCGAGACGACCGCCCCGCGTGACGCCTCAAGGCTGACGACGGACAGACACTAGACAGACAGAAGAACAATGCGGCCGACACATCCTGACATCGGCACCGGAACGTCTGTGTCAGTGACCCCAGGGGAGGTCTCTAATTAGCTCGCCTGTGCTCATCAGATGCACTGAAATTAACAGCACTATAGAACGTAACACTTCAAACGAATAGTCACAAAAAAATATTTTCAAGTGAGCTAGCATGACTAAACCTTATATGACGAATCATGGTCATTCGTTTATTTGAATATCAAAAGACCATACGCGTGAAGGTAGTGGAACGATTTGACCAATCACGTGCAATGTTCCTAACGCCAGCCTTGGCCAGTGTCGTTTACAATGCAATCTGCATTGACTCTTCAGTCCCCAGGTCGCTAAAAAATAGCGAATGCACTATCACGAGCTGTCTCATCATTCCGATGCGACTCAGCCGACTGCTCATATTAGTATCCCGACTGTCCCTGTCCGGGGTTCGCCGTCGTCCACCGACCGCCGCCTCCCTCATGGCCCATGGCCGGCCGGCCCGACCCAAGGTCACAGCCGGTAGTCGGTACCACCGGCACCGACCGCAGAACCCTCCAATTAGCCCGGCGGGCCAGACACCCGGGACGTCGACACTGAACACACCGGCTCGGGGAGCACACATCCGACTCATAACCCGACAGAACACGTCATAACCCACTGCTAAACGGAGCAAATCCACTAACACCAAACGGAACGCATCTCGATCCGAGAGATCGATCAAACTGAAACCCGAGCACACACCCGACCAGAACACCAGACGTACCGAATACATACCTAACACACGACCTATCACCAACCAAACAGAATCAAGCCGGCCGGGTTCCATCGGCGTACGAAACACACCCACAGCTCAGAGTTCAGACTGGGGCGGTGAGCGAGACCGATCCATCACACCGTGTGTAGATCGGCCGGTGCCGCGGGGCGTGCCGATCGAACACCGTGACGCCGCCTGATACCGAGCCGGAGGATGCCAATTATGTGGTGTTCGCAGGGACACACTTAAATACATGCATCTGTCTATAAAAAGGTGACAGAAATGTGAGCCCTATTCCCTACCCGACGCTTTTGTAGGTAGTGCGAATCAGTAACAGGTCACTTGTTACCCTCCCTCCCACAGGTGCTCGAGGTCGCCATTAGCACGCGACATGTCCGGCTCGGCGCGCGTCTGGGTGCTGGCCGCGCGGCCCGAGGGAGCCGCCAAGGCCTCAGACTTCCAGCTGAGGGACGAACCGCTGGCCGAGCCGCAGGAGGGCGAGGTGCTGGTAGAAGCCGAGTTCCTCAGCGTGGACCCGTTCATGCGCGCGTTCGCCTCGCAGCTGCCGCTCAACGAGCCCATGCCCGGCACCCAGGTGGCCAGGTGAGCCATCAGGGGGAAAAGATGGGGGGCAGGGGCAGATTAGGGATGGGGGGAGGGATACACAGATGGGATAGGGGAGGCGAGCGAGTCACAGCTGGTGGCGACGGTCGGGTAATGGGAAAATAATGACCGATTTTAGGTGGGAGTACGTCGGTGCTAACAGTGAGCAGAGTTTTAATGACATTCGCCAACATGTCGTGCCCGGACCGACCAAACACGTCCATCGGGAGAGCTATGCAGATGGACTACCAGAAGAAATTATCATCGACTAACCCATGCATCTGCCGAAAAGGTGATCCAGTACCGCAGTGACCTGTCCCTACACTGCCAGGCGATGTCACTGCAAACTGGCGGTGAAGCGCCCCGCCACCTCCCTCGGACAGGACGGTGAACCTTGGAGTGACCTGACTTGACCCACGCCCCCTCTGCCGACAGGGTGGTCCAGTCCCGCAGTGAGCAGCTCCAGGAGGGCCAGCGGGTGCTGGTGGCCGCCGGATGGAGGGAGCGCTCCGTGGTGCCGGCGGCCGGCCGGCCGGGCGGCGCTCCCGTCATCCCACTGCCGGCCGAGGCGCCCGTCAGCCACTCCCACTACCTGGGCGTGGTGGGTATGACCGGGCTGACGGCCTACTGCGCCGTGCACGACCTGCTGCGACCGCGCGCCGGCGACACGCTAGTCGTCAACGCCGCCGCCGGCGCCGTCGGATCCGTCGTCGGACAGCTCGGGAAGCTGCTCGGCGCGCGCGTCATCGGCTACGCCGGCGATCAGGAGAAGGTGGACTGGCTCAAGTCGACGCTGAAGCTGGACGAGGCGTTCAACTACAAGACGCAGGACCTGGCCGAGACGCTGCGCGCGGCCGCGCCCGACGGCGTCAACTGCTACTTTGACGCCGTGGGCGGCAAGTTCTCCCAGACGGTGGTTCGGCACATGGCGGATGGCGGGAGGATCGCCTGCATCGGCGCCAGCAGCGGCTACAACAGCGCCGCGCCGCCCACCACCGGGCCTTTCCCTGAGATCAGCATCATCACCAAGCAGCTGACCATCTCGGGCTTCCAGTACTTCGCGCAGGACCTGACCTCCGAGAAGATGCAGAAGGCGCGCGCCGAGCTGGCCCAGCTGGTGGCTGACGGAAAGCTGGAGGCCAGGCAGACGTTCACTGACGGGTTCGAGAACATGGCGCAGGCCCTGCTGGACATGATGGACGGCAAGAACACGGGGAAGATGGTGGTGCGCGTCTGAGACGCCCGTGGAGCAGCGGTGTCCTTCGCGCGGGGGCGCGGCTAAACAGGGTAGGGATCTCGGCGGGGATTCTGTCACACAGCACTGTCACTGAACTTGTGCGATGGATCGGTTCTATTTTCATACACGATTCTCAGATGGTAGGTATAGTGATCCGACTCGATGACAAGGTTTTGGGAATATGAGTTTCTGCTGTCCTGTGTTATCGAGTGCGACTTTTCTATAAACAGCGTGTACCCAGCGATGTTTGTGCCTTGTGGATTGCTGTTGGCTTTACATTAGCAATGTGTTCGGTGCATTACTTGACCGATACATTATATCTTCAACCTCCATATATGCACATTATCAACTCTCTCTCCTCCTGACCGGGGCATATGAAACAAGAAGATATCACGGTCTATCAATGATACTTCGACGCGGGTGTCGAGGTAAACATGCCTCAGTAGAGACTAACGCCGGTTCGACGGCATTCAACTCGGGATTGCCAAATGAACAAAAAAAAAATGCAAATAGGAAACAGGGGAGATAGCCTGAAATGACAAACGGAAATAAAATCACACTATATTTTCAAAACACGGGCGATGGTCATCCCGATGATTCAGTGCATAAGCCACGGCATGCCCATTACCAAGAAGTTCTGACTTTCCAAGTTCGTACCGAGACGTTTTTGGCACCCGGCTTACACAAACAGCAAATTAACTTTGTGGGAAAAAAATGAATGTGAAACAAATGCGTGAGCATTATAATGCATGTACGGAATAGGCTTTGCTGGCCGTCGCAAAAGTTACATCGCCTTTTACATTTACAGCCATTAAACCGCAATATATGTTTTGCGAACGGAAAGAGATAAGCATAGAGTAACGGAACACGTAATTGTTTTACAAAAGAGAGTCATCGGTTCTTCACTGAAAAGCAAATGCTATCTGCGCAACCAGCCACTTGACACCACGACAGGTTATGTAAAGTCAGTCTTTGTCTGTCTGTTAGACTTAGGAATCTAAAATTGAATGCGTTTTTGATATACCAACGCTTCAAAAAGGTAGTGACGAAATCCAAAACGTAACACGAGAACGTTCACAAGAAGGCTTGTCACTAGCTAGACAATTCGACGCACATGGAAACAGATACGTATTGTCCTCGCAGCAATATACCCCATAAATGGCGCCACAAAAGAGCGCCATACTTCACAGTCCACAACACAGTTAATCGCTACACCAGTCAAACACTCACCAGTTTAACGTTGTCCCGTATCACCTTCACCTGAGGCATCTTCTTCAGCTTCTTATCCAGCTTCGCCCAGATCTCCTCCTTGCTGGTGTTTGGCTTTCCCTCACAGCCGCGGCACTCGTACTCGCTCACCACTTCTTCCGCAGCTTCTTCAGCGACAGCTCGTGGTCGTCACGGTTGCCCAGCAGAGCCAGCACCACACCGGTCCAGTCGAACTTTTTCGACGCCTGCGCAGAGGCCAGCGAAGCCTCGTCCAGGGTGTCGTTCAGTCGCTCTACGGCCGGCTCTGCCTCCAGCTTCCGTTTCTTCGCGCCGCCACCGCACTCCTCGTCCGGGATACCTTCATCGACATCATCGTCGGCCTCTTCGTGCTTCCTTTTGCCCTTCTTGACACCATTCTCCTCAGGAGCGCCATTCTGAGCCAGTTTGTTCTTCTTCTTGCTACGTTCCATCTTCTTCTCCCTCTTACTCTTCTTAACGACCGGTGCATCTTCCGGTACCGTTTCTTCAGGGATAGGTTCGGAGTTCGCTTTTTTCTTCTTTTCTTCTTACTAGTAGCATTGTCAAGCATCTCCTCTTTACTTTCAGTTCCTTGAGAGGCATCATTCTCCTTCTTTTTCGCGGTGGCTGTCACCGCCGGCGCCTCCTCCGCTGGTTTCGCTATGGCCGCCTCGAATATTTTCCACGCCTCTTCCACCAGCACGCTGTTCCGTACCCGAATGCTGTTGCTCACGAAGTTCAGGAACTTTTCTTCTTGCGAGGAATGTTGCTGTGCTGAGACAATGTCGCCAGGAGATCCCGAACAGCAGGAGATATATCAGTAGTCTTTCCCACGACATTGTTGATCGATTCGATCCACGCTTCCTGCTTTCTTTCTCCTTTATTAGCACTGGCCTTTGGCTCCCAACCCTTAGCAGCATACTTAGCTTCTTCAGAGATACATTTGTTGTGTTGTTTGTAATCCTCACCCCAAAAGTCCTTACCACAGTCCATGCAGGAAAGACTTTCACATCTCCTACACTGCTGCTGATAGTGTTTTTCAACTTGGTTTTTCTTCACTGAAGCACCACATGCATTGCATGCAAATACCACCATTGTTTCTTTCCTCTGAAAAAGGAGAAATAATACTGTAAACTGAAGCAGCAGTCAGATAGCCATCAGAAATTTTTTTATGACAATGCTGAAATCATAAAACATTGACATGCTCACTTTTCTAGCAAGGAGTCATTCAAGAAGCAAGATTTGAGACTAAAAGGCAATAAACTGGCTGTTGACTGACAGAAGGAGTATTAACACCTTCTCTCCCAGCTTTTTAGTGGTATATTTGTTTTTACTTGCAAATACCACCCTGTTATGTGAACAATGTGTCCAACAATATGCCCACAGGCATTGTGCCACTTCTTGGTGGAAACAAATAGGCACTTGGTGGGAAGGGTAGCTGCAAATTCAGTCATAGCTAAAAAAATAACAGAATCAAACACACAATTAAGGTTCAAGTTATCTCAATTACTCAGCAGATACTGCCATTGGCTCGGGGGAGGGGAAGGTAGTTACTCAAAAACGTCAAAGATAAACTGCTTGAAATATGAATCATCTCAAATTTCAAAAACATAGATCTATTTTCATTCAATCATTTTACATTTATTCACTTGTTACTTTGACTTTGTTAGTCGATAGAGCACCTCGAGCATTCATGAAAAAAACTCAACTGATAACTCAACTAAAAACTCAACTGAACTGATATAAAAAGTTAACTATCCTTACAGATGAGGCCTTACGTATGTTCACTAATTTTTCGTTGAAACCTTCTAACACAAATGCGGTATATCAATCCATTATATGCTAAAACGATAAATGAATCACTCA